>NW_024610183.1:0-186562 GCF_016920785.2 Ixodes scapularis | reverse complement strand
AAAAGTCACTCTCCAGCGCACGGCGAAACAATGGAGAACCAAAATGGCTGTGGGAGAAGGACTGGGAAAGGGAAACGGGCAGTTGGCATCACCCTATGCGACGCGCACATGAAGGCACCCTAGCTCGCACCTGTGCCGCCAATATCAGGTCGCAATCCACGAGGTCTCTATTTGGAGTATGCAAGACGAAACTTGAGGACTGCAATCCATGCGTCGGTGGCGGAGGGTCGGCAGGAAGCACCTTCACAACAGGGATGCCACCGTATTGCTTTTTCAACCGTAACAAAAGATAAAACATGTGTTTCAGGATGCTTCAGGTGGTCTACTATTCTCGAAAATTCCAAATGACACTGCCTGCGCGATCTTCAACGAGGTAACCTACAACGAAAGTACGTATTGCCCTTTCATATAGCAGCGTGGTAAAGTTTCATGTTCAAGGCCACACGTACAGTTAAAAAGGACCAGTTCATTCCAGCGTGACGTCATGTGATAAATGTTGACCGGGCGTCCTTATTGGACAGGGGCGTGGTGACGCTTTGATGTGATTTAGAATGACATAGAATTTATTTAGAGGTCGAAGTCTTTTCGCATCTTTCGTCAGACAGACAGGGTGTCAGGGAAGGGACGACGGTCAGTCCTTAATGGAAAGTTTTTTTTCTGAGCCCATTGAAGGCTCTTTGTCGTCTGAAATCACTACCTTCAAGGCAAAGTGCCAAGCCTACGCGAAAGTAATTTCAGGATCGAAAACGCCCACTTCCAACTTCAAGCTTCATCTCATTTGGCGTCTCAAACAAATTTGAAAAATGTATTGCAGTATCAGTATTTCTGTATTTGTATTTCTGCCCTCCCTAAAATGTATTCCTGTATTTGTATTTCCAAATACTTCTTGCCTCTATTTAAAATGTATTTCCGATACGTATCGCGATACACTTTTACAGATATATTTCAGTATCAGTATTTTAGCTACTATTTTAATGTATCCCAGTATTTGTATTTCCAAATACATTTTTGAGTATCTCTGCCCAACCCTGACTTGCGCAACGCACACATATTGCAGCATGACGCAGCGAAAAGCCTGATACTTCTTCGGAGTTGAGGCGCGCTCCGGTGATATACAGTCCCGTTCCGATTGGCCCGCAAAGGCCGTAGCTTCCGCTCTACTGGCATTTTACGCGATCACGGCTTCCTGGGATACCCAGTATTTCTTGCTTTGGACACTAGGCTCAGCGGCGCCACCAGAGTAATAGCTGACGTTTGAACAATGCAGCCGCCACTCCCAGAGGTACCCAATATTTCTTGCTTCAGTCGCTAGATGGCGCCAAACCAAACTGCATTGCAGGTTGCCTATAGGCAGTTACTCAAGCTGAAACGCCAAAAATCGGCGTTGTTCGAAGTGCACGAAAATCGGCTATTTCGAGTGGTGTGCCTAAGTGCGGAAGACGAACAAAGCGTACAGCAAATTCGAGACAAAATAGAGGAACACACGATGCTCCTACACGTAGTGACGGGCAATGCCTGCCGCGGCATTTGCGTCGAAATTGTACCCAAAGGCGTGAAACTTCAGCTTTTAGTATTTACGGCATCTTCGGTATCTGATATTACTGAATATATCTACATAAAACACTAGCAAGCGACTACGCTGGTGACCGCGCCGTCTGTAACCCTACTCAACTACTCCAGCGGCGAGATCCCGCTGAAGGCCTGCTCCCTTGCGAACGCCCTGTACCAACAACCGTTCATCTGCGTGCGTTTATATGTAGTCCAATAAGGAACCACATGATTGGACTGGTCGCCGTTGAAAGGCGGGAGTTTTTATTCAAGGGTCACCTTGGCGATATCTACTCACAAGTACTGTTTCCATTCACCTACCGGTAGAATTCCTTACTGAAATCGGACATCTCTTTCCGGATCGGGTGGGACTTATGAAAGAGTTTTCACAACACAGTAAGCACAAGCTCGACGTGCATCCCGTCCCAGAGGAAGTTGCATCGACTTCCGCTGACACTTCGAGAGCAAGTACCTGCAGAACTACGTCGGCGTCTCAAGGAAGGCGGTATCAGTGAAAGAGCGAATGCCTCCAAATGGATCTCTCTAATTGTTGCTCGCAAGCAAGATAGTACCATCGGTCTGTATCTGGATTAACGTGAGGCTAATAAAGCCATAATCGTGGATGGTTTCCGTCTATGTCATACGCAGATAGAGAAAAAGCTGATATTACCTCTCGCGCAGCTGGCCGAGTAGGCAGCGCGCGCGTTGCCTAACGGTAATCGTGCCTGCCTCCCACAAGAAAAGCCAGGGTTCGATTCCTGGGAGCAACGTGTCTTTTGTTTATCCCTGCAATTTAGTGTACCGGTAATTTCGAGAATCCTGGTGCTTGTTCGAGGTCCGAATGTTCAACTCGCCAAATTTTCTACGCCGATTATTCCGGAAGACCATACATAAGGAGCTGCCCGTGGCGAGCCGCAGTCAGTCTCGCCCCATCGTTAGACTCTGCTGTCGCGCCGACATCTACGCCCGCGACGCTCTGTTATTATCTTTTGTAACCTTTTATTTTTGACACAAGTTTGCCACATTCTGGTTTTGCTGGCCTCCACGCTACTGAAAGCTCGACATGAAGGCCATCCCGGCATCGTTTTGAACTAGCAGAGACTTCGTAATTAGTATTGGTAGCAGGGAATTGGTAAAGAAGTGGAACAAGCAAACAATTCGTGCTCCGTTTGTCAGTTGGCTGAGACATTTGGAGAAACCTTCAGTGGTACACTCCGAAAAAATCTATGGCCTGAACTTGATTGGCAAACGCTGGCGGTGTATATCGTCGGCCACTTTGTGAGGGGCAAGGAGAGATGCAATTTAACAATGGCTTTGATGACAAAGCCAATTGTTCTGTGTATATTTATACAGTTAATCTTGCAGTGGGCGTCTGGTGGCTCAGCTGTAGATGAACAATTTAGCCACTGGGGTACAACCGCTAACCTGGGGTCTTTAAAGTGCACCACGCAGTAGTGATACACGACCGCACGCCGGTACGATGCTCATTCATATTGAGACGGGCAGGGGCGGGTATTGATCGAACGACGTTAATCGACTTCTACTCAAAGTGGCCAGAAGTGTGTTTCGTTTCAAATGTGACATCGGAAACGGCAATGAAGTTCCTTACAGCCGTTTTCACCCGTGAAGGATATGTCAATGAACTTTCGACCGACCATGCAGCACCGCTGACATATACTATTTTCGAAGATTTACTTCGAAAGCTAGAGATTAAGTACTCCTGTACCTCCATCTAATACCCCCAAAAGAACGCGCAATCATAACGCTTCAACAAGGTGCTGAAAAATTTCGCTCAACTTCTTGAGTTGGAGCAACGTCCCCTATAAGCAGCAGTCATGAAGTATCTTGCTCTTTAACCGAGTACACCCCAGGCTATGACAGGAGTGCCCCCAGCTGAACTGCTGCGCGTTCTTTCCCCACAAACCTAACGGTTGGGTTTTGTCGCCGAAGGTTTTTCGTCGGACCTAATTCTGAATTGGCCAAACTACGGTCGTGAGTGGAGAGAAATCAGAAGTATAGCAAAGAATATGCAGATAAAAAAAAAAGTACCAAATCTTAAAGTTTAGGCTGGACGAATCCATGAGGGTGAAGAAGCCAATCATCGCCCAGAAAAGTCATCTCTCCTATAGTAAACCTCTGAAAGTCATTATGAAGATGGTCCACGTTCTTTTTTTTTAAAGATCACCTCATGGGAATTGTTTCAAAGTTGTGGGTTGGGCTACAGATGCCTGCAGGTGGTACGCAGAGTGAGTTGAAGCACGTGTCAGCCCCTTCCTCGACAAGTGTCTCGAGGTATTTTAGTACTGCGGAAGTTCAAGATAAGAACGAGGGCGTGTAACTGCTTAAGACGCCCCGGAGAACTGAGGAGAGCCTGCAAAGCAAGTGCTGGAGAAAGATCAAAGCCATTCGCTAGCGTGGAGGTCGAATCAAAAACCACGACCACCTGTATGGACCCAAAAGTGCGCCAAGGAATCAGCATTACCTTCCTCTCAGCTAATCATTTTAAAGGGGAAAAAGATGTATTACGTCTCCAAACATTTGGAATTTGTTTGCTTTAGTTTCTTTTCAATCACGTTTTGAAGTCTAGGAGATTGGCAGTGTTTTTGAACGGAACCTTCGTAGAGAGCACGGAGAGAAAAGTGAATTTATGATCTGTGTTGTGAACAAAAACAGACACCGCCTGATGGCCGCCGAGCTGGGAGGTCCCTGAAAAAGACTTCGGCCGAGACGCAGCTGCTCTAGAGTGGTCCGACATTGTAAACTCGAAAAGTGTCTTATGCAGGACTCCTGTTTCTAGGTGTGTTTTCGACTGTGGGAGGTAGTGACCAAGAAGCCCAATCGAGGGAGCCGGCGCCACGGAAAGACGAACATCCCTGCGGGTGGCGTTTGTAAAGCGAATATTGGCTTGGTGGATATCGCTTTCGGGAACTAGGGAACCCTACTTGGGTATACGAGGGAAAGGGAGTGGGATAAGGAAGCCCAGGGTGGGAGTAAAGGGAGCTGATCCTTATACGGGAGGTCGAGATTCGGAAGGACAAATAGACGGCACTAGTTTTTTGGCGGTGCCCGCCTGCCTACCCGGAGATGGGACGACTGCGAGACACCAAGTTGTCGGGCCTGCCAAGACTACGGCGCGTCATTGAAAACGGGACGTGCTTCCACCGAAGCGGGAGACTTTACGACCCTGAGTCCCTGAGACTTCTCATCAACACCACCGACCCTCCCAAACAAGTCTCGTCAACCCTGCCAGCATCGTGAAGTGCCGGCCTGCTTCGTCCCCGAGGCGGACCTTGTCCGAAACCCCATGCACCTGCCCAAGTGTGTTAGCGCCCGCACAGAGAAACAGGTCGGACAATAAATGTCCATATTAGAATTTCAGCCTCGCGCTGCTTCATCTCCTCTCCAGTCCAGAAGGGGCCCCTAGAAAGGTTGGACCGCTACTTTCCTGTAGCGATCATCACAACGCGTGCATAGAATTTTATCGATGCAATAAGACATGCTGCTTCAGCCAAGAAGGCAGGAAACAACTTAGCAGGCCAACTCAGTCATTCGTTCTTGGTTGGGTAGGGTTGTTACTCGGCCACTTTTTCTTGGCGAATGCTGCATAAGCGCCCTGAAGACATTCGGCGCGACTGACGTGTGCCAAAGTGTTCCGAGTGTTTCTGGTTCGGACATGAGATAAAAACTGTTTTCGGACGTAAGCCAACGTCACCGGTGGAACTCTGGCCAAATAGCAATTCCTCTTCACCACCTACGGTGGGGACGCAGAGCTCTAGGCTCGTGGTCTCAGAAATGACGTCTCACCGGGAAGCAACAGCAGGGAAACTTCTAGTTTCCAAAGACTACAAGGACAACGAGGAGGTATCAGGCACTTCCACGGTCTTCAGATGTGGTGACGTCGCTCGAAGACGGTGGGGCCCTTACTTCTGCTTTCCCATCGGCCGAGGGGCCCCCGAAGGAGTCGCTGTTTTGCTGTTATGAACCTGGACACCGATTCTCCCAAGCCTTCCGTCGACGAGACGCCCCTGGGTGCGAGCAGACCCGAACGCGACCCCATGGTGGGGACCAATTCAGAGCGGCAAGGCAAGTATAAGAAGCCGCGATTCGCACCCCCCCCCCCCCCTTTCTTGGATGACAACGCGACGATACACAGAAAGACGGCAAATTCCCTTTTATGAACTTCTGCAAGATTTTCAAGCCAAGTTTCACACAATTGCCTTTCATGATTTGTACACTCGATCCGGCAATCAAGGCCTCATGATTAAAGTTTCGTCATTTCAAGACGCGTAAAAAACACACTAAGTACAAGGATTGTTTTAACGCCAGAACATGGAGCTCTTGGCGATTCAGGAAAGCAAGGTGGTAGAGGAAGAGAAGGGGGCGAGCGCCCTGAAGTCCGCCTCCTTTTCGTACGAAGTTACGGACGTTTGTGGGGCCTTCGGGAGAGTGTTTTTTTTTTTTGTTTTGTTTGTGAAGAGGTCGTTTCCCTTGCCGGAGTTAAGTGTGGCCACCAACATAGGCCGCTTTATTATGTGTGATCAGTCTTTTGCGCAGTTCACTGGTGGCTTAGCTGTGTATATGCCGCCAGCATGGTGAAAGACCAGCATCCTTTTCTTCCGGCTTATGCGTCTTCTAGATTGTCAGAGGACAGTTGCTCTGTTAGGGGATCTTAAGTGCGTTGTCAGTGCAAGAGACTGAACGCAGTCTCGGTAATGCACTCATAAATATGTAACTGCTCTAACAGAATTGCTGGAGGATTTTGATCTAACTGATGCAGGCATCATTAAGAACGAAACTTGCGAAATGCTGTTTATTGATTTCCAAGCGACGTGCCCTGCCCACTTAAACAGAGTGTTTATGTGTCGGTAGCTGCGTTGTTAACGAATTACCGCATCACCCCTGTAGTTCTTTTTTCTAATAATTGTCTAACTAGGTGTTCCATCGGTAAAAGTGTTCTCCGGAAGGCGAAGTTTGACCGGTAGCTCTGGAGGATGAGTGCGAAGTTGCTCAGATGAGGCTTCCCTTGAAGCAGTAGAGGAAGTATTGAGAACCCTTTTCTTAAAGGCAAGGAGGTTGACGCTTTCGAGGTCTGGGTGCTATCCGACCAGGAGAATAAGATGATTGGGATTGAGTGATATTTCGTGTTGACGTTCGCGTTCCGCTGCAGGTAGCGCGAGTTAAACGTCAAGTTACTGGCGCTATCAAGGAAGGAGAGAAAAAGGGCTGGTGTAGGTCTGAAAGCCCAACTCAAAGAGATGGTTTCTCAGGCTTTCAAGAGAAAAGGCATTTTCAGGATATAAAGAGATACGGCATTTGATCGTCTAAACGACGACATTCTGCTTGACGTTCTGGAATTCGGCGATGTAGGCAGCGCCATTTTATGGGGAGCAAGGATGACGTACAAAAACTTACTGTACCAGTAGACTAATTGTCAACAAAAAGATGACCGACGCGACAAATATGCGATTGTCAGTTATGCGCGCTGTCCTTTCTCGCCTTTACTTTTTAATACTTTTTAGAGTTTTTGTGACTGAGCCTTTTGAACAGTGTCCAGTGTAATGAGTTTTGGTTGGGCGACGCGGATAGAAAAATATTTAGCTGCCCACGACATTGCAGTTCTTGCAGTGTAATAAAAGTATCAGTGTGAGTGCGGCATTGGTGAAAAGGTTTTGTGAAGCCACAGGTGCTGCCGTAAATTGGGAAACATGTCCCGGGTTTTGGCATAAGTCGTGGTCTAGATCGCCATTAGGTTTTCAAGGTGTTCGCTGGGACACTGGGCTGTGCAGATACCTCGGCATGCCCCGAAACTCTAAGAAACGCCCTGAAGGTCTACTTACTCACAAAGCACTGGAAGAACCAATCTCTGCGATATACGAGATCAGCTCAGCGAATGTTGAGGTGAAACATCTGTTTAGACCTCAAAATTGAGTATGCGCTGTGGCATTACGCAATGAAAGCCTGATGCTTTGTATTGCGTAATGCCTAAGCGCAGACTTAATTTTTAGGTCTAAACGGATGTTTCGCCGCATCATTCGTTCAGCTGATTTCATAGATCGCAGAGATTGGCTCTTCGAGTGTGGAAGCCAATGTGCGCGGAAGAATGCTGGGTGGAGTCTGAACTTGCAGGCGTGCGGAGCGCCTATGTCTTGGTTTGCGCTACAAAACAAATTAAAGGAAGGTGTATTGGTGGGTCCCTAGGGAGTGCGTTAGCATGACCCTCGGGAAACGACACACACGTCTCTCTTTGGTAAACGCAAATACTGACCCCGTAACGAAGACAAAAAGAGGCAACAGCAAATAGAACAAGCAGACGAGAAAGGCGAATGAGAAAGCCAAAAAAGGAAAGTGAAGGGGTTAGCCTTAGCGCTTTCTGATGGGGAAGGTGTTGGGTGTTTCCCAAGGGACACGCTAACGCATTCTCGAAGGATTCACCAAACTATCTTCCTTTTCTTTTTTTCGAAATAAAGAGCGCCCATTTACATGGTCTTTTATTGAAACTAAACTGTCACCTTGCGACCTTTCTGTTTCATCTTGCGACGGTGAGCCATCGAGAGATTTTTGCTTCCAGAAAAAGGTTCTTGATGCGCTGCACCTTTTGTGTACACGTCGTTTTTACACTATCTTGCTGGGGTAAGGACGAAATCTTTAAAACGTGATTTAATGACAAGCCTTTTTCCTGCACTGCTGTAACGAAGTGTCATCTGCATAGTGAGCCGCAGCATGTAATAAAGCGAGTGAAATATATGTGTATTCCACCATCAATTAAAACTTCTTTCTTCGTAGCAATAAGTCATTTTTGAGGATGTGTTTTTAAAGAAAAGATTAATGATGTGACATGGTCGGAAGTGTTGCTGTTAGGCAACCAACAGGAGACTCTGAATCGTGTTTTCTTTTTCTTTTTAGACGCAGTCTTTTTCTGGGGCAGCAGGGCTCACCTAAGAAAGATATCTGTGTTAGCCTATCAGGTATAGGTTACGTAAACGTAAAGAAGACTGTGCACCTTACGACATGTTTTTATCTTCTGGTGCTGTGTAGTATTTGGTGGTCGCGTGTGGCCATCAGGCATGCCGACCTCAACGCCAAAGAAGTGTGTTTCTATTTTTCCTATGTAGTGAAGCATGTCGAATGTGTTTTACATTCGAGAGCCAAAGCCGCAGTGGTTAGGCCTATGCAAAGTTCTGCTTGATTGAGAGCATTTTAATGTGTGCTGCAAAAGCGTTGGAGTTAATTTTGATGTGATTTGACAGGTACTGTTTGTTTCTTTTAAAATGAAGTACAAATAGAATCTGCGGTGGCTCCGAGCCAAATCGCAGGCGTACAACCCACAGGTGGCGGGTTCGAATCCAGGCCCAAGTAACCTAATTAGAGCGGAGTCTTATTGCGAGAAAGGCACCGTGTAATCTTGATTTCGGTTGTACGTAATAAGAATCTCAGGTGATAAAAATTAATACTCAATCCTCCGCTGGGGTGTGCGAGACACCGTTCGTTGGTTTGGCACACTAAACCCCCTAATTTGACTTCCACATATTCTGTGCCCTCAAGGTTTATAAAAATAACCCAAGGAATATTTACAGTTTTTCTTTTATCACACAAAATTTAACAAAACGATAACTAGAAACGAAAAGTATTCAATATTGCCGTCTTACATGTCAGTAGCACTGTATCACTTAATTTTCCAGTAAAAGCTGGACTTCCAGTATCACTGTAACTCTACGTTTTTATAATGCATACATTTTAGAGGGCCAGCCTTATAATTTTCATGACCATGTAACGAAGCCTGCATGACATCATAGTTTCCCGTGTGTCACTGTGCATAGTATATATGACGTGACGTTACGTGATCTGCCGTCACGTCACCTGGTGATGTGACTCTAGGTGGCACCATGAACTAACATCGTGGCGTCATGTCGGGAAACCACGTGACACAGCGACGTCAGGTGACATCATAACATCATATTGTGACGTCACCTAACCCCATGATGTGACGCGGCACCATAATGCCGTCGTGTCACGTAACACTGTGACGGCTTCTACTTACAAATCCCTCTCAACCTACCATTAAGGCCTCCTTACGGTGCCCGCAAAAAGCGCTGCGCGAAGGCCCTATCAATGCCATTCATGCCTTTGGAAAGTGCCCAAGACATAGTCAATTTTCGTTCGTTCCGTGAGTGATCAGAACATGTTGTTATGTTAATATTTCTGACTAAAAAGCTCGCTACTATTGTCACGGATGAAAAATATGAGGCGACAAATAACCAAAAGAAGGTAAACGTTAAAGGGGGCGAGTTTAGTCCAAAAAAAAAAAAATCAAAGGGTAGCGCCGCCGGCGTCGATAGTGGCGTAACACTCGGACCGAGCGCTGGAGTGAGACTGACTAGACAGAATGGCGCCACTTAGAAGAGGGGGGGGGGGGGGGGGAGGGGGGCTAACGGTGACCCTAGTGACGCCACTGACTAGACAAGGTCATTCTGACCTCCTTAACTTTTAATCTCGAGTTAAGTTTAAACCCGAATCTTCCAGATTTACCGAAAAGCGTTCATTTCCGTCCATGCATGCAACGCTATAACGCCCTAATTGTCTAAAGCCGAAACTAATCAGCGGAACCGCCATTTCAACATCTCACTCAGCGTTGCGTTACGTGCTCTTACTCAGACAGTTTGATTTGCAGTGCTAGAAATTCAGTGATTCTCTGAATTATGTGGTGCATGATATGTCCCAAAAACATCACTTACGCCGATTGGTTTTCTCCAAGCTGAACTAACAGCGGGTATTTTCCATCCTCTTCTTCTCCCACCTGACTGGCCTTAAAGCATTTTTCAGTGCCAAATAGAGGGTCTTCCTCGTAGTTCCTATAGAGGATGTAAAAGGGCTCAACGAGCGGGTACACCTGCGTGATTGTAGAAAGGAGAACCAGCGATGAGAACTTGCAACCAGCATTCCATACGTGTTTTTAACATGTTTCCATGGGCATAAGGGTATGTATTCCATGTCATTCGATCATAATATTACCTGTCAAAACTTTACCCGTGATGTCAAACGTTACAAAGTGAACATTCCTGTTAATCTGATGAGTAACGCCCTCATCTGTAACAACATTTACGCGTAAATTACCGGGCAGAAATAATGTACTTTTGTAGCGTATATTATCAGTTATCAGAGCTGGGGTTTAGCTCCAGCGTCCGGCTGTCGTCAACATAAGTCACGGTTCATATTTGGGTTATTTTTTTAAGTGGCATCAACACAATTCGGCAATATCAAGTAGTACTTCTACTCTTTTATATTGCTCACAGCCTTTCGCTCACTCATCTGCAGCCTACTCGTTAAGCTAGAAGTCTAGGTAATTCTCCCATGGTGTCCCTCAACGATTACTGGTGTATCTTAAATCTGGTGCGATCAATATCTTTAGCAGGGTTATCCTTGAAACGGCAGACTCTGACCTGAAATCGGAACGCCTAGATTTAGGTAACAGACGAGCCATTAATAATTTACGTTCTCTAATTAGCTTTTTTAGAGATTTCTAAGAGACGACGGAACTGACACGCTATAGAGCATTTCAGGCAACATTTCATGGAAGCCGCCATCTTGACGTCACGTCACCTTGCCGCCATAGCCGACCTTCAGTTTCTCCCAGTTCCTCCGCGTTGCGTGCGGCACCGGCTACCACCGGAGCTTTGTTTTCGTGTTCTTTTACCTTCCGTGTTGAAGTTGTTTTTTCTTGAGGCCTTTTCAATATTTCGGGCCTTCATTTAATCATCTGATATCTATATTTCGACATAGCTGTTGTATTTTCTTATTTATGGAATGGAATCGGACAGCGAATAGATCGACAATCCAAGATTATGTCTTCAGAGACCATGTAAGTTCATCCCAATCTTACGCTTTTCTCGCTAATAAAGGGCAGTCATCACTATTGCGACATATCAAATTTCAACTGACGCAGTAAGGCTATCGCAGTCGTGCTTCTCGCTGCATGTGCGCGCTCGTTTCCGTGAAGCCAACACGCATGTAAGCGATTTAGCGTGCGACGAGACGAGCGACTGCGACAACGAGAGAGTCAACGACGAGCTACGGAGATTTCTTCCTGTCGCACGTCGCTTCGCTTGGTTTTGGAATTTATAGAAAAGGGCGCTCACCGTCTTTGTCGCTTTCTCCCGTCACTTCCATGCGGTTTGCTTCGTCGCGCGACAGACCGAATGACAGCGAAGCGGGTCGCCGTCGCTTGACTCGTTGCTCGCCACCCAAATCGCTTGCATGCAGTTTATACCTAATATCGAGGCGCCAATGGTTCAATGCTGTGTGCATAGAAAATAATTGAGTATAAACTGCATGTAAGCGATTTGGCGAGCGACAAAATAAGCGACGGCGAACAACTTCGCTGTCGCTCGGTCAGTCGCGCGAAGAGGTAAACCGCAGTAAGCGACGAGACAAGCGACCAAGACGGTAAGAGACGTTTTCTAGAAATTCCAAAACCGAGCGATGCCACGGTCGACAGTGGGAAATCTCCGTCGCTCGTCTCGTCACACTCTAAATCGCTTACATGCGGGTCCGCTTTACAGAAAGGAGTGCGTACATGCAGCGAATAGCACAGCTACGATAGCCTTACCGCGTCAGTTGAAATTTGCATATGTCGCAATAGTGTTCACTGCCCTTTATTAGTGACAGAAACGTAAAAATTGGATGAACGTATACGTGGTCTCTGAAGCCATAATCTTGGAGCGCCGATCTATTCGCTGTCCAATTTCATTCCATAAATAAGAAAATACAAGAGCTATGTCAAAATATAGATATCAAGTGATTAATTGGAAGCCCTAAATATCGAAAGGACCTAAAGAAACCACAATATTTCAACGCGGAACGTAAAAGAACACGATAACGAAGCTCCAATTGTGTCCGGTGCAGCACGCAACGCGTAGCAACGGCGAAAAACTGAAGGTCGGCAATGTTGGCCCGGAAAGCGCGCATAGGGCGCGCCGACTAGTGGCAGCTCGAGTAACGACTCGCTGAAAGCGTCTATACACTAACACGCAGTAGAATCTATACGAAAAACCTCAAGTTTGCTCACACCATGTGTGGGCACTGCATGTGTCCAGAAGCCAGGCGCGCGTAAGATGAAGCATCTGCACATGCGCAGTGGCGACAGCAGCACCGCCACAGTCACGGGACGTCCGAGAGCTGAGTTTGTCTATACATCATAACTCACAGCGCGACTGGGAGATGGACAGGCAGAGGACATAACACAAGACAAGCGCTGAACTAGCAACTGATTCCATTGAAAAGAAAATAGATATGATGCTGCTGCTGGGGGGCGGGGGGGGGGGGGGGAGGGGGGGGGGGGGGGGCTCGTGCAGGCGTGCCCCTTCGTGGCCCTGGCGCTTCTTCTTTGACTCAACACGAAACCGGCCAAGTTATCCGAGATCAAAAAAGCCGATCTCACTCTTCATCAAAGTCACTGTGGGCTGGCTCACACAAAAGGAACCGTTTCGTGTTATGGGGTACGTCTCCATCATTTCTCGGGGTAGTTTGTGATTGTGTCGGAACATCACTGTCGTGTTGTTAAAAAGGGTTTGGCATCCGCAATCCCGGCAATGCATCGCGAGATATGTGTGAGCGGTTCCTTTCATAGAACTGTGGTGTTCTCGTAGTCTTATGATGAGGCAACGCCCAGACTGCCCCCCCCCCCCCCCCCCCATATGTAGGCACGCCCGCAGGAAAAACGGAATCTTGAAGACCACTTCTTCCACGCAGGCGACAAACTGCATTCCGTGTTTGATGCTGCAGCCTCTGTGAGAGCTAGGATCGCCTTTTTTCGCGCGTTTGTTGACTGCGGAGCACACTGAGCTGAGCTTGTGGCGGGCGGGAAAACAACATTCACATTGTATCTCGAGGCGACTTTCTTGAGTCCGTGGGAAAGGCGGTGGACGTACGGTATGGCCGATGTTCCGACACAATCACAAACTACCCCGAGAACTGATGGAGACGTACTACATAACACATAACGGATCCTTGTGTGTGAGCCAGCCCACTGTGACTTTGATGAACAGTGAGATAGTCTTTTGGATCTCGGATAACTTGGACGGTTCCATGTCGAGCGAAAGAAGCGCCGGGGCTACCGAGGGGTATGCCTGCACGAGCAGCAGCAGCATCATATGTATTTTCTTTTCCATAGAATCAGTTGCTAGTTCAGCGCTTGTCCTGTGTTATCTCCTCTGTCTGTCCTTGTCCCAGGCGCGCTGTAAGTTATAATGAACTCTTACCAACTCGCCCAATTCTCCATTCTGCTTAGTCTATACATCGCCCAGGCCAACTCCACTTTTACAAATGACGCTGTATTTCAAGCGCATACAAAAAAACAACAACATTGAATTATTCAGCGCGACACTGTTAAAGCGAAGACGACATGGACCGCTTTTTTCTATTTTAGTTTCAGGTTCTTGGTGGACACGAAATTACACCACTCAGATTAGTTCCCTAGCATTTCTTACCGCTCTAAAGGATTTAAAGGGAAGCTACGGAGCTTCTTGGAAAAAATGAGTTAGAAGTGAATTCTAGTGTATTTTTACCCCGTGAACCCGAATACCGAAACCATTTGCTGCGTAAGTATTGTTAAACGCGAGAAAAACGCGAAAGACACTCGCTGTCCGTGACGTCATCGACGGCTCTTTTGGCTGCCCAAGGCTAAGGAGGCGGGGCTTCAGTCCTATTTTGAAATTGCTCGTATGGCTCTCCGGCGCGTCGCATTGAAATACAATTTTGATATCTGTTAATCTAAAGGCCAAATGAACGCGATTGAAGCGTTTTTTCTCAAATGTAGAAGTGCCCCATCTTCCCTTTAAACGAAACCTCTTAACGAAAAAAAAAATTGAGAGCTTTTATATTCCTAACGAGCGTGTTGGTACGATGTACTAGATAACAGAAAGTATAAAACAGAGAGAGGACGAAACACAGACGAGTACATTTTTTTGTTTGCGTTAACAGTGTCCCACTATATACGTACAGGGGGTAAAACAGTGAGAGGTCCCCTAGATCAAAGCGGAACGTAACAGGTGCCATAAATAGTCTACGGAATATGCTTTTATATGAGTTCTTATTATAAACATTTTGTATCTGTTGTCGGAATCTGTCCCACTGCTCGCCCGCAAGAAAGACACGCAAGGCAGGATATAACAAAAACACACCTTTACTAGGTACAGGCCATGCATGTTTCGAGTCCTTGCCGCCGAGGCTGTCATGCCGCACGCTTGCGATCGTTTCGAGAGCTCGCGCCCCGTGCCCGTGGCACGCTCTCGTCGGTCACCACGGCGCGTAAGTGCACACTCCGCTAATCGCCACCGTTAAGGGGTATCCAGACGAAGGAGAACTCCGCGGACGGATGCCGTGACGTCAACAACCCATTAAACTCCGTCCCCGGCTCCGCCGCGTGCACCTGCGGAGCTCTCATGCTAAAAGTACGAGGCCTCCGCGCCTCCGCCACGGAGGAGAACGGCGGCGCGAGGCCGCGAGGCGTCAAAAAGAGATGACGTATGTCTCACGTGATGCGCGATCCGCGGAGGAAAGGGGCGGATTTCTCCTTCGTGTGGATACCCCTTTAGGAACTGTTCTCAAAGTTGTTCGTCGTCATCGATGTTTATGGCGACCTCCGCAGCATCTGCTGGTGACGGGTCTGCGTACCATGGGGGGCGGAGGAGAGCAGGAAGGAGCCTCCTGATAACTGCAATGGCGCGTTCAAGATCTTGGTCCGTCATCCTTTCGAGGTGTAAGATGGCTGCCTTTGCGGCCGCTGCTGACTCCCGTGAGCGATGAAGTGCCCCAGCTCTGTGGGTATGGTGGTGGCTTTTGGTACCTCACAGAGCGGGCACAGGAGCCGGCGCTTGTCGTCTGTGTAGCTTTGTGGTGGGCTCGCCGGGCGGTGTGTGTTCATCGTGAAACCACTGAAAGGTTCGGGCACTTGGGCGTCCATGTCAACTCTTAAGGGGCGCGGCTGGTCCTGCCAAGCGAGGTTGGACGATCAGACCATTGGGGGTCCCTTGTTCTCGAGGGTGCCCCAGGTGGCCGTAGAGCGCCGGTACGATCGTCTGGGTCCCCGGCGGTGGTGGTTGTTCAGGTTGTCTGTTCCCTTCGGCTGGTAGTAGCGTCTGGGTCGCCAGTGCCGAGGGTGATGATGGGGACCGACTGGCAGCCTGATTGACGCGCGGCATGCTTGGAAATTAATATAAAAAAAAAAAACAGGACATCATTGATGTGTATTACAAAAAAAAACAAAAAAAAAACGTCTTCTACATAAATGCAGCAATAGGTGAGCTAAGGTCGCGAGAACAGTCAAAGGTATACCGCACAAAATCGTGCGCAATCAATCAAAATAGGCGGTAAAATGCTGGTTCTCAACTAAACCCATTGTAATCTTCTTCCTATAATCTTCGTCTTCGTCACTGACGTTGAAGTCTTCGAGGGTGTAGACGGTAAACTGAGTACCATGCCACATCAGCAACACTTCCCACCTGCGAGAAAAGTTCATCAGCCGAATCACAATACTGCTTGAGGTCGGTGACATGAACAGGTCCCGTGAGTCGACCAGACTCACAGCCGACAAGCCTGTATTTGAGGCGTGAAGTTTCTCAAGTACTCTCTATGGAGCGCCCCACCTTTCAGCCAGGGATGCCGTGAAACCTCTGGCGGCGTAACTAAGTGGGTGTGTCGGGCGCAGCACCAAGTCTCCAACGTGAAATTGCACGTCCCGGCGACCTGGGTTGTACTGCTCAGCCTGTTGCAGTCGGGCGACGTCCAAGCTCGCCCGGGCATTAAGAATGATGACCCTGAGTCTCCGCCGCAGATTACCTGCAAACTGGCCATAGGAGCAAGCAGCACCCGGATCGTAGGCAGAATAAACATTTTCGAGCGGGAAAGTCAGCTCCTTGCCAAAATTAAGGCGCGAGGGTATGAAACCGGTAGATCGGTTAACTGGGCTTCGGGTTGCGACCGTGAGTTCTGGAAGCTTCTCATCCCAATCACGGTGGCGCAGGGTGTGAGCGATCAACATCGACTTCAAATTTCGGTTTACCCGTACGGTAATATTTGCCTGCGGGTGGTAGCCGGATGTCCGTTTGTGTTTTATTACCAAGGCAGCGTCGGTGTCTGTGAACTCTTTGCTTTTATCGCCTTCGCGCAGCAGTTCGTTCAGAGGCTGTGTTAACTCTGCACAGTGGGGGATGAATGGGCGGTAAAATCCAACCATACCTAAAAATCTCTGGAAACTATTTGCATCATGGGAGGGGAGAAGGACATTCAGTTATGGCCTTCAACTTGTCCTCGTTGGGGCGAAGCACTCCATCCTCGATTACAATACCGAGCAGGATAATCTTACATGTTGCCAGTTGCATTTTTTCTGGATGAACTGTCAAACCAGCATTTCGCATGCGCTCGAGGATAGTCCGAAGGTGCACAAGATGTTCTTCAAACGTGCGTGAGAAGACTACTTCCTCATTCATATACGCCTTGGCGTGTTTGTGCCGTGGATCTCGAAGTACGATGTCCATAAGATGTTGGATTGTGGCAGGAGAGTAGCTCAAGCCAAAAGGCATACTCACAAACTCGTACAACCCTCTGTAGCATGTGAAAGCTGTTTTCTCCATGTCACCGGGTTCGACTTATATTTGTAGGAAACCGCGACTGGAGTCCAGGGACGTGAAAAAGCTCGCGTTTCCCAAGTTGTACCTGAACGACTCAACCGAAGGGTACGGGTACGCGTCACGAACGGTTACCGCATTCAGGCGCCGATACCCTCCGCAAAGCCAAGCCGTTCCATCCTTCTTGGGAACAAGGACAATCGGGAAGGGCCAAGGGCTCTGCGACTCACATACGACACCCATTTCGATCATCTGTTGAAGCGCCTTGTCCAGCAGGGCTCGCTGGTGTACGCTGATCGGTCGAGGGTTGCAGCATAGAGGACGTGTATTCCCGGCGTCATTTGAATGCTTTAAGACACCGGTTCTACCGGGATTTTCCTTGAACATTGGCGAAAACTCCTCCAGGAGTCCTTGTGGGTGGTCCGTAGTGGGACACTTCTGGAAAGAATCGCTTATCGCACATCGGAGTCGGAAAACAGGCGTTCTAACGTCAACGTTATCGACACTGACGATACAATCCTCTCGTCTGGTGAACGGGATCAGTTTCGCGTCACTACCTAACCGGTAGCCTTTGTTCGGAAAGTCGAGAACCAGGTTTTCTGCGAAAATGGAATCTCGCCCCAAAATAATCGGTACCGTGAGATCAGGTAAGGGAACCAAAGGCTGACGGTGTTTTTTCTCGTTGACCGATCTGTAAGCCCACGGCTTTACTCGCGAGCATTTCTGCTCTCGACGCTAGCTGTAAGCGCACGTTAGTCTCGCGCAGGTTAGCCTTCTGCTTTTTGCAGCGTTCATTCAGGTAGTCCCCCAATAAGCGACAGACAAGCCCCGGTATCAATCAGCGCTGCCACAGCTATTCCGAGCAATGAAACGCTCGTATACGAGGCTCAATTAGCTCAGGGTCAGGCTGAATTCGAAAAACCGATGGTAGTGCTGCCGGCTTGTCCATGGGCCAGCGATCCGCATCCCGGAGCAAATCACAGGCGTGTGACGTCAAACGGCTTTCATCCTGCCGTGGTCGGGATCTAGCCGGCCAGGTACTAGGCCGGGGTCCAAGCCATCCGGTCGTGCTCAGCCGCGCCCCCGCTGTCCGAAGGCGTTAGGGTCTGAAGTGCGGGGGGGGGGGGGGGGGGGTGGAGGGTAAGGACCGTGCCATATTCCTGGGGTTGGCGCTGAGTCGGACCTCTTCTGGGCCCGGGAGCTGACCAGGCATAGGAGGGCTCGAGAGCTTCCTCGGGCGGCGGTGGTGGCCGGTACTGGAGCTCTGCCAGGAGCGTCTTTTGGATGCCGCGAGCGTCCCGGGCCGGGGGCTCAAGGGTATCGTAGGTGCGGCCATGTAGGTAGGGTCGGAATCTTGGGTGGCTCTGTTGTACGGCCCAAGCAACCACATCCGACTCCGGTGCCGTTGGGTAGGCCCTGTCAACGAGCTCATGCATCACCCGGACATATTCCACCATGGTCTCGTCCGGGTGCTGTATTCGGCGTTCCAGTTCTCGCTGGACTCGAGACTGGTACCCAGGCGGATGAACTTCGTCTTGAAACCTTCGCCGAAAGCTTTCCCAGGTCAGGAACGGGGTCACGATGCGCCACTACCGGGCTGCACTCACTTGTAGTGCAACGGGCAAAACGCGGGCGAAGACGTATTCGTCCGAGGCGCCCGCAGCAAGCTTGCAGGCCGCAAGCTCTGCGAGGAAGTCGGCCACGGACTTCCGGTCGTCGTCGCCGGTGTAGGTCGGGACCGGCACCTGGGGAAGCGGGCCACGACCTTGAAGTCCCGGATCAGCCAGCAGCAGACGCTGTGTGACCGTGTCACATAGGCTGGCCACCCGAGCCATAAGGCCTTCTGAGTCAGACTCGTCTCCGTTCACGTCTTGGCCAGCGGCAGCTCTGCGGCAACTCATCTCGAAAGCGGCCGCGAAAGGGACAAAAAAAAATACAAAAACCGAACAAGACAGGACACAAAGGAACGGAAGAAGAACACTTAATATACACTAATCACAATAGAAAGGACGGCCAAGCCATGTGTGGAGGAAGGGACCCGAGACGAGTCCTGTTCGGATGGCCGTTTATGGAACACTGACTTGCGGGTGCGCAAACCCCGCGTGCCCCCCCCCCCCCCCTCCAATCGTCCGCGCGCTCTTCCTCGTCTCTTATTTCTCAACATCCTGCCGGGCCGGAGCTGGTGTCTCTGCTGCCTCAAGAAGGTAGAGCCGCTGGACGGGCCTGTTGATCTCTCGCCCATGTGGAAGAATAATTCTGCACGCTCGTGGAACTTGATCTCCGCCGGGGAAGAGCGCTGCAATCCGACCAAGTTTCCACAGTAGGGGAGGAGTGTCATCGTCATTGACGATCACGACGTCGCCAACCTTGATTGTTGGGTCGTAGTCTGAGGGCTTTCATGAGCCGACCGCAACTGCAGTAGGTACTCGTGCTTCCATCTACGCCAAAAATGGCCTAGGATTGTTTGGCGTAGTTTGGCTTGTTTTTGAAGGCTTGACTCTGTGGACAGCTGGTTGAACTCCCCTAGTTGACGAGGAATGGCTGTGAGGCGCCTGCCTATGAGGAAATATGAGGGACAAAGCGGCTGTCGCTCTGAGGGATCGGAACCCAACGTTTTCAGAGGTCGGCTGTTTACCGCTGCTTCCACTTCACATAGCAAGGTTTGTAGCGCCTCGAATGTCAGGCTGCTGCGACCTAGTGCTCGTTTTAAAACATCCTTCGTTGTCCGGATCACTCGTTCCCACCATCCCCCCACCAGGGTGCTCTTTCCACAATGAACTTCCACTGTATCCGAAGCCCGCTGCAGTAGTCTTGAACTTCGGATGTGGACAATGTGGCAAGCATTCGTGCGGAGCATTTGAACGTCTGTGCGTTATCGGAGGAGATGGTTGATGGAAGTCCCCGTCGGGCTACGAAACGCCTAAATGCTTGTAGAAATTGAGTTGCGGTCATGTCAGACACAAGCTCTATGTGGATGGCGCGAGTAACAGCGCATGAGAAAAGGGCGATGTACGCCTTGGAGTTAGACGCTGGAGCGGTACGTACGTATAGGGGCCCAGCGAAATCGACGCCCACTATCGGAAATGGGGTTGCTTCGTGGGTTCGTTCGTGAGGAAGTGAGGCATATGGGGCGGTTTCGGGTGCAAGGCGCCTTCGCCGGCATGGTAGGCACTTGTTCGTTATGCGTTCGACCGTTTGGCGACCCTTGATTATCCAGAAGCGTTCTCGAAGCTCCGTGAGTGTTACTTGGACACCTCCATGCATGAGTCGTTGGTGTGTGTTCGACACTAGCAGGTCAGTAAACTCGTGCTTGCAGGGCAAGAGAATCGGATGCTTCACATCGGGCAAGTCATCTAGCTCTTGCAGTCGTCCTTCCACATGCAACAGCTTGTCCTCACCGAGAAACGGATGGAGATTGCCGATGTTTGATGTAGTATATGGTGAATCTTTCTGACGGGGGTCATCAAAGGCCTCAGGAAAGGATTCCCTTTGTGTGATGGAGATCCAATAGGTCTCGGCCCTTCTGATCTCGGCAGACGTTAATGGTCCGGTTATTGATGGCCTCGACTGGGATGAATTCGTGACAAATCACTGAATCCAAGCTGTAATCCTTAAAACCCGAGTTAGGGATCTATAATGGTGAAGCTGAAGAACCTTGGGTAGAGTTGCTGTTGTAACAGGGTTTGCCGTGGACATCTGTGCTTCTTTATTTAAGGGCAGATCGGGGGGACTCTGACGTTCTTTTCGGGGCCCGGCGTGTTTTGATTGTGATAGCCAAGAAGGTCCGGTCCACCATTGTGCTTCATTTTTGAGCGCAGAAGCCGAGATGCCACGTGTTACGAGATCGGCTGGGTTATGACTGCTTGAGCAATGTGCCCACCGAGTAGGGTCTGACAGACGGTTAATCTCGTCGACTCGGTTTCTCACAAATGGCTGCCACCTTGACGAATCCCCCTTGATCCAGTAAAGCGCAATCTTGGAGTCTGTCCAGAGACTTGTTTGGGGATTGTCGAAGCTCGGAGTTTTCAATACATTGGCGATGAGGCGTGCTCCCAGAAGGCAGGCGAGCAACTCGAGCCGTGGCAATGTAATTATTTTGATGGGGGCCACTCGACTCTTGCTTATCAACAAACGCGTTGAAGTTGCGCCATCTGTGTTGATAGAACGGACGTAGATGGCAGTGCCATAAGCCTGTGGGCTTGCGTCGACAAAGACGTGAAGCTCAATAGTGCTAGGCGACGAGGAAATTACATACCGGGGTATGCGAAATGATTCAAAAATAGATAATTCAGTGCACCATGGGTTCCAGTCACTCTGCGTTTCTTGTGGGAGAACCTTGTCCCAGGGGTGTTTGTTTATCCAAAGCGATTGGAAAAGGGTTTTGGCCCGAATCGTGAAAGGAGCAAGGTAGCCTAGAGGATCAAAAAGTCGGGAACAAACTTGCAAAACTGAGCGTTTTGTTGGTTTTTGGGATGTGAGAAACGTAGTGACGCTTTGCGAGCTCAAAATGATTTCGTCGGTTGTGCGGTCCCAAATAATCCCTAGAACCTTCATTGTGCGCGTCGTGCCGGCTTCATTGTCGTAAGCGGTGCAGTCTTTAAGAAACTGCTGTTCAAGCGCGCTTGAATTCGAAGCCCATTTCCTTAGTTCCATGCTAGCCTCTGCGAGGATGACTGTACTCTCGTGGTAGAGGCGCAACGCGCCGTGTTCCGTGGATGCTCCAACAATTAAGTCATCGACGTAGAAGGCATCCTGGATCTGGGTGACAGTACCGGGGTACCTGCTCTCCAAGGCCTTGAAATGACGGCGAAGAGTAGCGGCGAGCAGAAATGGACTTGAAGAGACTCCAAACGGTACTCTTGTCATCCGCCATTCAACTACCCTTGGAGCATCTGTGCCTTTGGGAAGTTGGTCGACCCAGAGGAAGCGAAGTGCGTCGCGATCATCTTCACGAACCTGAATCTGCAGGTAAGCCTTTCGAATGTTGGCCACGCATACGACCTTGGAGCATCGGAAGGTAAGGAGAAGTTGGAGGAGATTTGCATCCAGCGTGGGACCCTTTTCTAAGACGTTGTTCAACGATGGTTTGTTAGGAGCGTGAAAAGAAGCGTCGAATACTACGCGGATTTTTGTGGTAATAGCATCACGGCGTATTACAGCGTGGTGTGGCAGGTAGTAGGTAGTATGTGTTCTCTGCTCGTTGCGTTGATGGCTGCACCCTCTCTGCGTGGTTTTCATCGAAATAGGCTCGGATAGTTTTGTCGTATTGCTCCAGCAATTCTGGTTCTCCCTTAAGAGGGCGCGGTACCTCTATTTATTCGTCCGTTTCAGCCACCAGATGGCGCGCGGCTCGAAACGTGGTTGAACGCGCAACTTCTAGATGGCGCCAGTATCGAGGTGTGAAAAGGCCCGCGTTATCCGCTGCGTGAAATAGATCCCGAAATGTGCCGTGTTCTCCCGGCGGAGGAAGTTTCTCCCTCCCTCGCGCGCGCTTGGTATGTACGCGCGGTGGCCGAGTCCGGCCTCTGCGCTATGTGATGCAGTGGGTGGCGCTCGTTTCCGTTCGGAGGTAGGAATAAAAATGCCGGTCCCCTTTTTTACGACGCTCGTTTCTATAGCTTGTTTTTCTTCTCTTTTTTTTATCTCAAGTGACCTACAGTACCGCCTGTTCGAAATCGTCCTTTGCGGTGAGCGATTGAGAGTCAGGTTAGCATTTTATTTGGGTCAGCACTACACGTTCAATGGAGACCTCGGGCGGCGATGTAAATATGCATTGCTCTCCAAAGTGTGTCCAAGGTGCGCAATGACAATTGGAAAGGGTATTGAAGGCGCGCGACCGTCGGTTGGTAAAATACGTGCGTTAGATTCACTTATTCAGTCTAATCATTTTTGCCAACGTCTTTTATCTGTTTCGACAAATGACATGGTCGAGTCTATTGATAACCTTAGCTAGATTGGACGTACGGAGTGTCCGGGCTTTAAATAAATTTGCTTCGTTTATGTGAATGAATAACTGTTTTCTCTTTTCCGTGCTCGGTGCTATGCAAAAATCGCTGAGATGTTATGGTAGCTCAGTGTGGCGGCGTTTTGCACGCTGGCTCGCTATTGCATTCGCTGTGCACAATATGTGTTCAGATGGAATGTGCCAAATCGTATTTCCGATCGATATGATAGATTTACTTTGCTACAGTGTTAATTATATTTTCCTGATTTAAACTGGTTCGTCCCTGATCTGAGCCTAAGTTCAAATTCGAAGGGCAGACAGACTTAGCGTCGTAACAGCCGTAATGCGCAGAAAGAAATTAGTACCATGAAAAAAAAACAAAAGGATACGAGGTGGCTCAGTGTTATAGAAGTAATGAGTGTGCAAAAAATGCCATCGTACGTGTTTTTTTGTTTTTTTAACTCTCCGCATCGCTGGGAAACGCTCAAGGTACCAGCAAAGACAGCGAGCTGGCGTGAAATTTCCATCGAGCGGAAAACGAGTGTCATTTTTATTTCATCATGCGCTTTCATTTTGATA
Organism: Ixodes scapularis; assembly: GCF_016920785.2. Taxonomy (NCBI): domain Eukaryota; kingdom Metazoa; phylum Arthropoda; class Arachnida; order Ixodida; family Ixodidae; genus Ixodes; species Ixodes scapularis. The sequence continues at coordinate 162,871 of NW_024610183.1, read as the reverse complement.
TGGCTCAAAATGGGCGCGAAATAGTAACAGGTAAGGCAACAAAATTTAGATGTTAGGTCGGGAGCACCGCCATACCCAGCCGTGTTGGGGGCATCTCTCGCGAGTCAATACGGCAAAGGTATTGCGCGTCGAACTGTACGTGAGAGTTATCCATTTCAGCGAAACCTTGATTTCGCAAAACTATTGTGGCTCGAGTCGTGGCTTCCAGTACTTGGAAGCCACGAGCGAGAAATAAATGACAGTTGATTTTGAAGGACAATCGCGACGTGGAAACCCATAAAAGAGAGTTCCAATAAGACGAGAGCTTCCCCTTCTCTTCAAGTGCGTGGGTTACGCTCTCAATCCTGCACCTGTGGTAACACTGCAGGCTCCTAAAATCGCTTTGAAAACGTTCCTGATCGCAACAACTTTTTTTTTTTTTTTTGTCGAGGCGCTATTTCATTTTTTTTTTCTTTTTGTCTGCCTTGATACCCCATCAGCACAAAAGCTACCAATAACTAAAAAAAAAAAAATAGTGGGCATACAACGACAACGCACCCACTGGGACCCGAGTCAAGGCAAGAACAACTAACTACTAAAAGGGGAAAAAAATCATGTTCGCATACACGGACAGAACGCCTCCATCGAAAGAAATGAATCATGCGCTTGTTCTGCCAGTCTCGTACGTCTGTCAAAAGCCACAAAGGAGGAAGACAATCAGAGCCTACACCACACCCCCCCCCCCCCCCCCCCCCACCACCCCTAAAAAGAAGAAAAAAAAGGTTTCTTGGGCGCGCGCGCGGTCGCCCAAGCGATGACCTTGGGAGGGTATGCGATTGTAGCACGTTTGTCCCCCGGTTGTGCCCCTGTCTCAAATGCCACGGTCCGTTTCTCCCAAGTGCCCGTCTTATCTTCCCGAGTATCAACTCCGCAGTGATTCTGAATCATTCCGATGCTTTCCAACGTTGCAAAACTGTTAGACGAATATTTGCACAGAAGTATACACTGTTCGCAGAACTATCTACGGCGCTAAAATTCAAAAGCGCCGTGTTGGATTCGGGAACTCGTGTAGGTTTAGCTCATTGTTGGAACATTCTTATTCGCTCGATGAACTCCACAAAACGTGTAAATATTAGAATGAACTTCCCAGAGAACGATAGTTGTTGTCGGGGTTCCAGGCGACCGGAGAGGTCGCAATTATTGGCTGATTAAAAATTTTATTTCATAATCACAATCGTATCATCAAGGGCACGCCATTTCCTCATCACTTCTTCTACGAAAAGAGTTGCTGTATTCGTAGCACACACGGACGGAAACGGTTGAGACTGTGCCCAAATAATATCTTCTTTTGGCAGGTACTGCGCAGCGATTACACACAATACCTCTAACATAAACATGCTGCTCCACATATCTATTCACAAGATGCAATACATCGTTCTCCCAACTTTGTTGAAATGGCCATGAAAGCGCGTAACCGTCACTTTTTTAAAGTTCTACTTAGAGGTGAAGTGTTTACCGTAAAAAGTCGTTAATTATTTTTTTTTCCGTTCCACTACAAAGCTCGATTCCCTTAAATTTTTGTTTTTATATCGTCTCTACAGCGCTTTTACGTCGTTACTTTCGTGCATCACATAATGTGCGAAAAAAAAACAAAAAAAACGGTAGGATCGATGCTGCATAGCCTTTTTTTTTTGTGGACATCAAGAAAAAAAAAAGATAGTAGTTGTCTTCACTTCGCACTGCATGTTTTAGCACGGAAGTTCCTATTTGGTTATGATGTCTTTACTTTCTTAAAAATTGTATACAGTAATTTAAATTACCGAATTACAAAAACGTCGAAATTGTATAATTGCTTTTCGTTGGGACGCCATGACGACAGCGGCACTGGTGTTCCCTCGTGGCTTTCGCCAGCCTTTCTACGATGAATTGCCAGGATCGCGAGATGCAACAGCGAGACACTCCGTCTTCTGTGACGTCATTTGTTGCACTTCGGAACCACTTTTGATGTATGGCCAGCATAAGACGCTAACCACACCAGTCGGAGACGCGCTGCAGGTGCCATAGTACTGCTCCTAAAAGTAGCTGTCACGTGCTTTGCTCCGCGACTGTGATTCCCTCACAGCAGCCCTGACTGAGGGTTGCCAAATTACGGTGAAACGGAGTATAGACAAAACAAACCGGAAACGAGCTGCCAGCATACGATAGTCAAACTCCAACAAAAAGGATTAGTTTCTTCCCAAGCTTGACGACATTTACCGGGCATCTTTAGAGCTGCGAAGCTCAAAATCACGCGTACTCATAAGATTTTTTTTTCTCGCGTGTTTGTGATTTTTATGATGTCCTGCAAGCAAGAAAAAAATATATATGGTGAAGTCACTCCGAGGGGGCACCGAGAACTGCGAGCCACGAACATGAAGGATTCGCTAGCATCCGTCAGGAGTGTAAACGGTAAATCGTCACGCAAACATATTCTCACAAGCTGCAAATATTTATTTGGCTTAGCAAGTAGAATACTAGTATACTAACGACATGTGATTATTGTACACAAGATACCATTTCTCGGTTCTTCAAAACCATTTCCCTAGTCTGAACGGTCGCGCTACGGGCCGCGGCTAGCCGTGCCCTCGATAGACTACGGAGGTGCGTTGTGTCGTCTGCTACTGTACCGCCAACAGGAGACCGATAGCTCTGTGTGCTCCACAGATGCGTGTTGCGGTATAACTCTGTACGTCTGTCCTAGAGGAAGACAAAAAGATAGGCTCTGTGACCCCCTCCTAAGCTAACAAAAACAAACAGAAGTATGCTCGTTTCGACTGAAAGGTTTACAAAATAGTGACCAGACATTGGAAAAGCATATGTCACAGAACTTGGTTTATGAAATGGCATCATTGTTTCGAGCAAGAAATCACCTGCTCACCACTGGGACGATGAAATCGTCACTATTTATTGCGTCAGGTATATTTGCGCTCATGAAGAAAAATCTGAACACATCCTTCTCCCAAAGTCCTATGTCGAATAATAAACACTTTTTTAAACATCTATGCACAAATAACTCATTTTTTTCTACACTTGTATATACACGGTAATTAAACGACGTCAAACCGCATTTTTGATTAGATCTTGATGTCTACACCAACTACATTCATATTTTTAGGGCTTTATTGAACGATAACTTCAACTATAGTTAATGGAACACGATGGCTCGATCTCAACAAAAACCTCAACGTGCGAAGCTTCCACAGACGGTTGCTTGCGAGTATTCTCAATGTGAGACTTCAGAAGCTTTCGCTTGCCATATGGAGCTTGCTTTCGACTACAGCACTGCACGGGCCCGGAAAGCGCGGAGCGCGCTGCTGTAGGGAGAGGTTGACTTACAAGATGACGTGTTACGTGGTCACGTAAGATGGCGTCATTTCGTGCAGCGTGATCACGTAAGATGACGTCATTTCGTGTAACGAGATCATGTAAGATGACGTGTTTGTGTCACGTGATCACGTAAGATGACGTCAGTTCGTATGAACTGATGTCATCTTACGACAACGCCAACAACATTAGTGCCGTCCGGAACCATTGACCTTAGAAACGCGCCTCTTCGCTTGAAGAGCTTATATGCGTTGATTGTTTTTTGTTTCTTTTGCCTACTACAGACCATTCAAAAACTCGCCTTCTGGGTGCCACCAACTTCGTCTACTGGGCTGTGAAGCGCGTTCGAGCGTGCGCAATACCTCTCTAGGCCGAAAGATTGTACACTGAGTATGCGTTCACAGCTCAATGACTTAGGCATTTTTCGTCAGGATAGATGCTCCCACGAGAAGAGCGTAATGGATATGTGAATAGAATTGGAAATTTGAAATGTTCTTGTCCAATCGCATTTTTCTTTGGTTATCAACGCTTTTTAGCATCATCACAAGACGTTCAACCCATAATACACTGGTGATTAAAAAATAAGCACCGAAAAACATGCACCGGTTTTCGCTCAAAAATAAACACCGGAAGAAACATACCGTAGTCATTACCCATGTCACCTTTTTGGGTGATATGTGAATTTCCAGAAGAACAGCGAGTTATCACCCTCCCCTAGGAATACCCTGACTACAGAGCAGGCGACCCGTTTTTCCCCGCGTTAGATTGCGGTGACCACGAACCATACGGAGGTCACAGGACGTCCGTGAAAAATAAAAAGGAGGCAAACAACGATCTACTCTGTGCACGCTTCATCCCCGATTTCCACGACCCCAAGGCCGAAGGACGTTTGTGTGAAGGATAACAATAAAATAAAACTTTGCGTAAAAAAAAAGGCCCGTTTTTAAAAGAAAAAAAAAAAGTAGAAACAAGCACAACGCGTTGACGGACCGCGAGGTTGTGGAACACCTCGCGGTCCGCTTGCCACAGGACGGTTGTCTTCGACCCATAGCTCCAAGGTGAATTTGCCACTTGCGAAAACATGGAGACCTACCCAGCGAGAACCAGGAAAGCAAGACACGCACACTGACGCCTCGGCGTGCAGAATGAAACAGGATACGGGCGCGGAATACGGCCGCGGAAGAACACCTCGCACAGTGCAAGATCCGGCCGATCTCCGAACGGACGATTTCGCATTTCGTGGACAGCGAGCGCCACCGCACGGGAGAGAGAGGTACCTTAAAAACGACGAAAACAAGCACCGGCACCTTGGTTCTTTATATTTGCTGTAGTTACGGAACAAATCGACTTACATGAATAATTTGAATATTATTCGATTCCGTAATAAATTTAGAAGACATTAAGCGCAATATTTCTTATGTTTGAATTTAGATAATTTTGTAAATTCGCTCCGAACGCAAGAGTGCCGAATTAGCCGATTTTGACCATTTTCATGATTTTTTAAAGAATATAATTAAATTTATGATGAAACATTTGTTGCGCTTAGTGACTCGATAATGACTCAATGTCTTTAAAGCCGAAATTTTCAAGAAGATCCGCGCAGCCGTTATTATGTGAGAATTTTTTTAATTTGGTGAAAAACCTCATGTATTCTCTATGGGGCTCTGAGGTGCGCCCCCTCTTAAACCGCCGAAGTTGTGAGAACAGTCGGGTTTCTGCAATGCTGCGGTTGTTGCAATCTGGTCCTAGACCAGCGGTGCTTATCATGAGAAGCACTTCGTACCGTCTATTATGCCTTTTTATGCTTCTTTCAAATTGTTGAAGCGCTGGATGATCAATTGGTTGAGTGTCAGCTGAGTCGGTGATACCCATGGCATCTAGACGCTACATTTGTGAAGGATCAAAATCCTCGTTCCCGTCGTTGGAGAATTCACATGACAGTGAAAGGGTGGTGACTGTGCTTCGTGGGTTGCCAGAATGATAGGTATATGTCCCTTGTATCATCCAGCCAAAGACGGTTTCAACTGCCGTTAGTGTCTCGCTGAGGCGTTTAATTCTGCCTGTGGCAATCTTCCAATAGGCGTCAGATCCTATGAGAACACCTATTTCATTCGGGCATGGCATACCTTATGGCGCTATGTCGGCGCTCAGCATGTTTTCAGAGTGGAGTTGACCTTGCAGCTCTTCGCCGATCGGATGACTAGTGAAAGTGCAGATTTCTGGCACCTCCAATGCTTCCAAGTTGACTCGTGTGCCGGTGGTTCGACCAGATAGTTCGATGGTAACTCGACGGCAGTGGTAGCGTGAAGGTCGTCGAGCGTTACCAAATGTGAATACGTTGAGCTCTTCGTTGCCAAGAGCTGTGCAGTTCAAATGTTTTGAGACATCGCGACGAACGAAGGTTCTTTGGCTGCCGCTGTCCAGCAGTATTCGAACAAAAACTCTTTGATAGAGCGAAGAAGCCCACACTTGGCCTGTCTGAAGCAGAACTGACGGTCCTTGCTTTGCCACATTCGTTCGGGCACTAATAACTGCCGCAGAGTTTGGAGTGGAATCTTCTCCAGATTGACCGATGCCTTGCGTAGCTTGAGGGGGTCGGGAAACGTCGCATGGAATGGTCAGGTGGTGTCCTCCGCAAGCGGTACAGGTTAGGCTCCTTGCTGTGCGGCAGGCCCGAGCGATGTGGTTGCGTTTGCCGCACTTAAAGCAGCAGCGCGCCCGTGTGAGCCTTGATCGTTTTTCCTGGGTCGATAGTGCAACCTGGCAGCTCTGAACGTCGTGTTCGGCGGAGCCACAGAGGGGACACGAAAGAACTCGGCGTTGAACTGATTCGTTGGTCAATGCTAGTGCAGATGGATTTTTCGAGGGGGACTGAGTTTGTAAGTTTGGCTGATGTGGTGTGCCTTCTGATGCCCGTGTAGGTTGTTCCATGCACCCTTCTCTCGTATCTCTATCTGGATTTGAAGAAACGTCATGACAAGCTTGACGTGATCGTCTGGGCGCCACTCGAGCGCGTTGGGGTTGTCTGTTGTCGCGTTAATGTTAACGTGCGAAAATGTTAACAGTTTAAAGGACAGTTAACATTTTCGCACACTTTTCACAGAGCTTTACATCTTTACCACACAGCAAGCGCAGGTAAGTCAATCGAGAACGGCGAATTATCGAGGGGCACAAACGAACCTCCGAACGGCGGTCCTTACGGGAAGAACTCTCCCATACTTTTAAGTTGGGCTTAATAACATGAAGTTATTTTTATAGATGTTTTTGTGTCCAAATTCAGCTGCCATAACTTAATAATTAACCTTTTTAGGGCTGGCTTCAGGTCTTGGTGTGACAGACCAAAACACCTTTCCGTGTAATTTTTGGCAGACAGTGCAGGGTGGCCCGCGTTCTCGTTACCAGAAATGCTGACGTGGCTGGGCACCCAGCAGAGTTTTATTAGTCGCCTCAGGTGGAAAGTTTTGTCTATCTGAACACGAACCTGTTGCACAAGAATGATCTTGCTGTCGAATAAATATGAAATAGCTAAGAAAACTCTTTGGTAATTATATTTCCCGACGTTTAGATCATAAGAACAAACTGGGCGTCTTTCCATGCAACACTAATGCATTTTTTCATTCATTCATACTGCGCACTTCTGTGGAATGGAACCACCTTTATCATGACATTGCCACCATTGATAACTTGTGCATTTTTAGAGATGCTCTATCTAACTTTTTTATTTTTTTTGATACATTACTGTGCTTATTTTGCCTGTTCTTATTTCTTTGTATTTCCCACTCCCTCTGTAATGTGTTCAGACCTTGAGGGTAAATAAATAAATAAATAAATAAAAGAAATCTACAAACAGAACTGCCTAGTTGATGTTATTTTTTAGTACATATTGAACAGCCGTAAGGATACCATCTAATTGAGCTGTACAAAGAGTTGTTAGAGGGATGAGTTACCTGACTTTACTGAACGAGATAGAGTGAACTGCGCAGCCTACGCAAGTCGACGTTTTCGAGCCATCAGGGTAAAATTGGAGATTGTTCCTATATTTCTGCTCTAGCTCTGCGAACTCCCGCAAGAGAGCAAGAGGGGAAACAACCTTCTTGCTGTACATTGAAATTGACCAATCATAAGAGATTGGAACAATGTGCCAAGGAGAAACCTTATAAGCCTTTCTCAGCAAAGGAGCCTTATCAAAAGAAAGGTGCAGCAATCTTGCCATATTCTCAGCCTAAAAGTTTAGGGGGCGAACAATACTGGGCTTATTTTCAAAAAGGCGCAATGATGCAGAGGTCTGAATACCGAAGTATGAAGGGTGTTGTGGATAACTGTAAACTTTGTAGGCGTAACAGAGACTATAATATTGTCTGCGCCCGTCTAGGGATATCTGATGCGTTTCAGCATACAAATTCAGCAAGGGCGGAGTGAGAAAGGCATCTGTTGCCAGACACAGCCACAGGACATGGATTAAGTCCAACATGTGCAGACGCATTAGCAGCTGCACCGTAATCCATCCGGGACCACACTTGAGAGTTATAAATTCGCAGCAGGCAACGTCTGCCAGATCCCGAAGTAGTGTGCGACAGAACCATAGCAATATTGGAAGGTTGAGGCCTTTTTCTTTCAGTTATTTCAAGTGAGGTACCAATGTGAGCATTTTGTCAAATATCGCGCCTAGGAACTTATGCGCCTTCTTTACAGTGACGACCAGGTCATTCAGATGCATAGTAGGATCCGGTGACAACCCTCGACGCAGCGAAAAAACAAAATACGGTTTTGTCAGGAGAGAAACGAAACCCAATCTTGGCAGCCCACTTGCTCATTTTGTTGGTTGTCAGTTGCAGTTGGCGTCCGCAACTATGCAGATTGTAAGAAAAAAATTAAATTTGCACATCGTCGACATTCAGGGAATAAGATGCTGTCGGCGGTACCACCATAGCAAGGCTATTGATTTTGACCGGAAAAAGTGTGACACTAAGCACCTTTCCCTGAGGAACGCCAGTCTTTTGCGAAAACACATCCGATAAGGTGGAGCCCAGAAGAACTTGGAAAGTATGTCTATTTGAAAAGCTAAGTATAGATCGCAACATGCGACCCCGAACACCGTAAGCTAACAGATCCCATGAGATCCCATAGCGAACGTCGTGCCGTACGTCGCGCAGATCAAAGAACGCAGCGAGACAAAGCTGGAGGTGTACAAATGTCTCAGGAATAGAAGTTTCAAGGCGGACTAAGTGGTCAAGGGCAGAACGTCCAGCTCGAAGACCGCACTGATCAAGCATATTCTCAGTCTCCACGAAATGGACGAGACGTCGATTACTAATTTTTTGGTCATTTTTTCCCAAGCAGCTTGTGAGCGCAATGGGGCGGTAGCTACAAAGTAGAGAAGGATCCTTGCCAGGCTTCAGAACAGCGATTAGATGTGCATTTTTCCGAATCTTGGGGAAGGCAGAACAGTGCCACAAAGAGGTATAAAATGCCAACAAACTGCATAAAAATCAGGTCCCAGGCGCCTTAGCATTCCATAGTGAATGTAGTGAATCATAGTGAGGAGCAGACTGTTTCTTTACACTGAGAGCCACTTCGAGCTTAGACAGTGTAAAAGGCCTATTGTATGAAGCGTCACAAGGACATGACAGAAAGATTGGCTGTTTCTCGGCTGTCGAACTGAGCGTTTAAAAAAAAAAACTTCACTGCATTGGCGTAAACTAGAAACGTCTTGAAAATATTACCCAAGAACATTCGCTTGATCCTTCAGCGACGTTGGAAATTATGAAAAAAAAAAAGGGCGATTCTGAAGGGTAAGTAGTCACCGCTAACCTTTCTAAGCCGACCTCACGTTTCTTTTGCAGATACAAAACTACTCAAGGACGTCGCATACTTTCTCCAGAAGCTTCTCTTCGCCCGGGGTCTCGGCCAGCGAGCTTTAGCTCTTTTTTTTTTTAATTCATCATCTAGGTTCTTAGAAGTTGTATATCTATGGAACATGCAACAAGGATTCTTTTGTGACTTTCTTTTTGTTTTACAGTCATCATTCCACCATGGCTTGCAGCTCCTAGGAAGGCAACCAGACGTGTGAGAAATACTCCGTGAGGCAGCGCTTAATATAACCTCTGTGACATACGCTGCTGCTTCATCTGGGTTCATGTCTGAGATCATAGAAGAATCAATGAGTGCTTCCAATTGAAGAAATGAACCAATCTGCTTTGTTTAGTTTCCACTTTGGGAGCCGTGTTGCAACAGAAGTAAATGATATCGAACGTTCTAAAACAACAAGAAAATGATCACTTAAAAATGGGTTATTTAAAACCTTCCATGAAAAGCCTGGCAATAAAACTGGTGATAAAGTAGAATAATCGATAAATGTATATGATTGACGTGCTGCACTAAAAAACGAACGTTCTCTCCCATTGAGTAGACGAATCCCAGGTGATAATAAAAAAAAGTTTTATAACCCCGCCACGCGAATTCTTGCGAGCACTACCCCATAGGGGGTTGCGGGCGTTAAAATCGCCTAAGGTAAGAAAATGTTGAGGGAGTTGGTTTCCAAAGGACTCCAGTTCACTGATATGCCGTGGGGAACTAGATGTTAAATAAATAGATACAATCGTGATCAAGCAATCAATAGCGAGTCGCACCGCCATTGCCTACAAGGGCGTGGAAAGGCAGACCTGGGGGGAGGCCACTCCACTCTGTAACACTACAACCACTCCAACGTATGTGTGAAAGGTCTCTCGATCTTTCCTGAACACTTGTTGTCTTCTTAAATTCCGCGTATAAGAGCTGTTCAGGAGTGTTTCTTGTAACTTGAGCGCAATAGGTTTCAGGGCATCTATAAAATAATTTATATCATCAATATTACGAATTAGACCGCGGCAGTTCCACTGCCTAAAGTGAAACTTACTCATCGTTATAAATTGCAATAAAAGCTAAAACAAAATTTATATCATCAATATTGCAAATTATACCGCGGCAGTTCCACTGCCTAAAGTGAAACTTACTCGTCGTTATAAATTGTAATAAAAGCTAAAAGAATAGGAATGGAAAGGGTAACCTAACACTGCGCAGCACTCACTATATGGCGAAGGTGAATTTCATCACAGGGGTGCCGTCAGACGTTTCTTATTTTTTGTTTACCTTTTTAAGTCTGCCAGTCCATCGCATCCCGGTCTGACAACGCAGGATTTGATGGCGCGGCAGATCCCGTGTTCTCTCTTACCGGAGCCTTGCCATCTGGCTTGTCTCCAGGCTTTGGGTGGTCAGAGGGGCTGGAGGTTACCTTGTGCCCACGATCGGAGCTTACAAGAGATCCTCCAGGTGCACTAAGTACGGCGCTGCCCTCACCTAGTTTCACCTATCTTCGGTGTTAGAGGGGCCAAACGAGGCTCATATGACGCTCAGGAGACCGGCGTCCCATCCAAGATCTGGGAGCGGGTGTTCTGGTCCCCCTCCCCAGGCGAAGATCTAGCTGCCTGGACAGCTATGGCGGCTGCTGACCTGTCCTGACGTGGGGAGGCAGCCTGGACACCCTCGTAACTAGAGGGAAGAGTGCCGCAACCCCGAGGGTGGGTTAGGGGCCCGAACGTTGGCGGCCAAGGGCTCGGCTGGGACATGGGTGACCTTGGACTTCGAACGTGGTGCGGGGCCCTTACGCACCACCTCTGAGAAAGCCTTTCGCGAGAATGGGCATGCGCTTTTTGGCCACTTGATAACTGAGGTTCTCCTTTGCCCTGAATGTCTGAATTTCTTTCTCCTGCTTCCAAAAAGGACAAGTTCGTGAAAAGGCAGGTTGAACGCCAGTGCAATTGACGCCCTTGGCAGTCTCTTCGCACACGTCAGCGACGTGTTCTCGTGATCCTCACTTTTCAGAAGTCCCAGAATCATGGCAGTTTCACGACTCGTGGCCAAACCTTTGGCACCAGAAGCAGCGCAGGAGATTGGCCAAGAAGGGTTGAACACGACGGTACAAATACCCCGCCTTCACAGTTGAAAGCGGGGTATGCCGCTCAAAGATCACGATGACATATTTAGTGGCATACTCTTTACCATCTCGGCAGAACATTCCGCTTCAGGGCAACTGCGCCAGCTGGTCGCAGTCCCTCGAGGATTTCATCCTCTGTGCTATCCACAAGATCGACTTCGGATAGCACGCCACGCATGGTGTTCAGGCTTCTGTTATGACTGAGAGTGAATTCGACGTGGACGATACTTGTTAGTTCCACAATTGCACCACTCTGGTCTTTTGTGCTGAGCTCTACAAGGTCACTCGAGTGGATCATTATTTCCTTGTTGGTTTCAACTACACCTTAGCAACAACAGCCACGGACTGCCAGACGTGGTCGGTCGAACCCGAATGGCTCGGTGTAGGTTTCGACGACACTAAGCAAACACGTGCTTTCAAAGGTGCCCCCTGCGGAGCTCTTATGGGAGTGTAAAAGAAAACTTGTCCATGCGCAAGCGAAGAAGCCGCTGAAGAAACAACATCTGTTAGGGTAATAAAATCCCCTGACTGATCATATCAAACTCGAAATGCTTTGTTAAAAAGAACGCATTCGAAGTTGATATTTAACTGGTCACACTATTTGCAACTATTTTTTGCATTTTAAATTCTATTTACTTTACGCTAGCTGACGTCAATCGAATAGAACGTGCACATACCAGAGATGCATCCTGGTACTTTCCGAGATCTGGATTGAGCTCTGGGGCATTGAACGTCGCACTGGCGCAAGTGACGCTAAGAAGAGCGAGGATTTCGAACGGACCAAGGGACATGGTGGAAGCGGTACGTGGTCAACGAGACAGGAGAACGGCAAGTTGGGTTATATGATCGTTTCAGCTCTCGCGCTGTATTTTATTCACAGCTCTCGAGTAATTCCGTAGTTTAGTTTTTTTTATTATTATTATTTAGTTTACTCTGGTTAAAAATAATCACACGTCGTGAGCACTGTTTTGCTAATTGCATCGCGAAGCTAGCAGTGTTGGAGGCGAATTCTAGGTTTAATGTCGTGGGTTCTTGTATCACTACTGCGCTAAATACTCCCTAATGGTACCCTTTAAGTACCCAAGTATGATGGCTAATGAGTGAAATGTCCCGGGCTTGAGAGAAACTTCGTAGAGTTGCGATAAAAACTATAGATTGCACCGCGCGCGGCAGGTGAGTTAGCGCTTATGTGCGGAGCATAGTAATGGCTAGCGCTCTGTGATGTTTTGGTTTTTTTGACGAAGACAGTAAAATAGTGAATACTCAAGTAAAAAACGACTATGCTTAATATTTGACTGCTGAATGTACTGACGCCTTTTGGGGCAACAAAAAAAAGCAAAAAAAAAAAAAGCTGCTTTTAATTTCCATTTTTTCAAGAATGCGCTGCAGCAGGTCGTCGCCCATTCTATCTGTGCTTAAAAACGTCTTGACAGTGTTTTTTTTTTACTTGGTAACTTCATGAATTGCGGACGTTCCAGCTATTTTTAGAATGGGAAATTCTTCAGACTGCGGCAGAAAAAGAATATGCCGAAAATATCATAGAATCATAGAATATAGAACTCCCTTTTATATACGTATTTATTTAATTACAGAAATCACGTGAACAGTACGAACCAAACGAAGAAGCTTCGTGCTTTTCAAGGAAACTTTGATTCGTCACTGCGTTATTTATTCCTCAAAAGAGTGCATAGTTTGTAGCTCTTGCACTGGAACCTTGACAGTCATAAGTAAGGGCGCCGAGTATTTTATTTCAAAACCAAATAAAAAAAAACGAAAAAATTGCTTGTGCCTACAAATGCCTGATTACTTAAATGTACAGAAATGCCACACGCCCAACTAGTTTATAGATGTACCGAAGTGCAAGAAACCTGTATGTAGACAACCTCTGGAGAGAGAGATTTATACACACCGTGTTACCGTTAAATGATTTTGTCGTCCTCTCCCGTCAGTCGCCAGCTAGGCCTTTAACGTTCAGCGTTGACACTTGAAGGCCGGGCGTAAGCAGCACCATTGATCTTGTGTTATCAGTACCACTTCATGGTGATTAATTGTCACACTATGGCGCCTAGATGCATACCACAGGACAAGTGCTTAATGCGAGGGTTCCCAGTTCAGGGTGAACGAGGGCAACCGCAGCATGCTTGGGTTGCTGTTATTGTTTACCGATATTCTCTCCTGGTAATCCGCACACAGTAGTTCCGTTGCCTCTACGCCACTGCTCGCCTCCACTACCATTCTTTTGGCACTTGAGGAGTCTTGTTCCATGACCTCGCTAGCTTTCTCTGTTTCGGTACTAGTGCCGACGTCGCCCGCCATCTCTGTTGCTGAGTTCGAGAAGGGTGCGGCCGACGGCACCACCTGCTTCTCCCTGCTTGAGGACTCGTAGGGCACACCAGTGGGTTTGGTGTCCTTGGCCGGCACGACCTCTATGCTGGCGCCAGCAGACCCCTTGCCTGCGCGATTCTTGCGTTTGTCCTCAGTTGGTCCGGTGTCGACGTCGCAGCCTCCTCCGCCTCCGCCTCGTCCATGATGATGTAGTGACTTTCATCGTTGACTCGGATTCCGCCATAAGAAGAATCCAATATGGCTGATCGACAGCTTAATATTCCCGTGTACATGACCGGGAAGAAACACTTCTCCGTACATCTACAAGCTTCTGCTTACTCTTAACCCGACTGTAAAAGATACCAAGGCCAGATTGTCCTTGTCTAATCATTTTCGCGCTAGCTAAGTCCCGAGCGTTCTAAGTCGAATGTTCGGGATGACGACACGTGTTTAATAGATGTAGAGCTGAGCGCGGCATTGCTGATGTATTTCCTGATTCACTTTCGCTTTAGCCAGCTGTCACGCCGACAGACCGTTGGTCATTGCTGCCGCCGTCGACGTTCGCTGCTGCTTTCACGACGTTTTGTTCTTCCTTTTGTTTCTGGCACAAGTTCGTGGATGTAAGCTTTATTTTTAGTCCATAATTTATGGACTCATCGCCTTCAACACTGCATTTTCTGGTGGAGGTGCGGTGTAAAAGCTATGCAGCGTGCCCCTACAAGGGCCCGCAGTCCTTGTCCTCTCCTCACCTAAGAAGACTTCTGGAAGAGGAAGCCGATTCACCAGCAAGCCGCTGGTGCACCGGAAAGCAAAGTCCCCGCAGTATGGTCCCCCGCCTGCCAAGAGCAAGAACAGCACGTCGACGAAATCAGCCATGACCACCCATCTCGTGGTCGTCCTACCACTCGCTGCACGTACGTCCGCGTTCTCCCACCGTGAGCTCTTTGAAGACGTAGCAAGGACTGGCTACAACAGTACGAACAAGTGGCCCAGCACAACCGATGAACAGAAGAGCAGCGCCAACTTAATCTAAAAGGAGAGGGAAAGATTGGTGGAAAAAATATAGAAAAGGGTGAAAATACAGATACAAAAAAGCAATGGGCACACTTTCAAGGGGGGGGGGGGGGGGGGGGAGGTTGTGTTAAAACAAAATTTCTGCAAATTTTAAAAAAACAAGGGATGAAGAAATATTAGGCAAGGTGACGCAAGCTGCCGCTCGTTACAAAGGGTATAGCCATTGCCCCATCGATTCATCCATTCATCCAAAAACAAAGCAAGTTACAAGCTTTCGGGCGTTTCAGGCTTTTGAAGAAAACATCGAAGACCGTTCTTGAAAAAAAAAAGTGTCCTAGGTGCCGGCGTGCCCATGGAGTCAGTAGTGGATTTGAGTCTAATTGGTCAGTGCTTGCCCATTCTCTCTACTTTTTCAGTCCTTTCTTTTCGGAGCTTTTATGACGTCTTCTTGTGCGTTTTTTTTTTTTTTGTGCATTGCTTTAACTCGCAGTGTAAAAGCGAACGTGTGGGGCTCCATGTCGCACACGTGATTTGCGCTTTGAATGACCCTCACGCTTTTGCCAAGGAGGTCTCGGAAACGACCTGTCACTGAGCGAGCAGTCAGATTGCAGGAACGCATCCAGACGCAAACGTCCCACCGAACGCGGGTAAGGGGGGGGGGGGGGGGGGGGGGGGATGAATTGGTAAGTTTACCAGGGAGTTTTATATCGTGGATCGGTGAACAAATCAAGAATTGAGTTCTACAAATCGGGTGGGGTTCGTGTTGCGAAACCTGCGGCCGCTAAATGTACCCGTTACGTGCTGGCGCTCGTATTTGCGCCCCGTTTGCTTCCACTGCGGGTGTTTGTATTCAAGTTCAATTTTCGTCCTCGGAAACTACCCAAAATATTGCGTGACGTGCACCTTTAAAAGTAGGGTCTGTATTGATGCGTTTCTTGCTAAGAGTATAAAGAGTTATTTTTAAACTGGGGCACGGAATTTTTATACAGAATGCTCTATATGCTTCGCTTATTTGCTAACCCTCTGGCAGTAGCTTATTGTGAAGGTGGGGAAAAGCGCGCATTGAGTGGTTAGAAAGAAAACAGAAAACAAGATGTTACGAACAACCTTTTTGGAGAAACCATGAACTGACTTTTTAACTACTCCAGCAGCTTTCCTCCTTAGTTCATGAGCAAAGTGAGAAATCATGTGGTAGCATTTCACTGCAACCGAAAATTCTCCTAGCAGTCTGAAAGTCAACAAGGACAAAGGCTTCGATAAAATTCACGCTTCACGATCTCGCAAGCGCCGAAAACTATGAAGCGAGCGACGAGACAAGCGATGGCAACCCTTTTTACAATCTGTCGGTCGTCCGCGCAACGAGGCGAACCGGATGAAAGCGACGGGAGCAAGCGATCAAGGCGATGAGCGACGTTTTCTAGAAATCTCGAAACCGATCTGCGCGCCGAGCGACAGTGGGAAGTGTCCGTCACTCGCCGCTATTGCTATCACCGTCGCTCGTATCGTCGCTCGCTAAATCGCTTACATGCGGTTCAGCCTTAATTGCGTGAACGCGAGAGACGCGTTCCACAAGTGAGTGCTGTGCTGCCATTCACTTCCAAGTGCCTCTCATTTCAGGGCCACTGCCATCTGCTTCCAAATGCTGCACAGGCCTCGTGTGTTTGCAGTTTGACGCCACTTATGAAACTAACAAAAACGCATCAAGTGGTTTTAGGCGGGTTTAGCCATCTGGTGTGTTTACGGCACCATTGTTTTTGGTGCCTGGACAGTCCACAGTCGCTTCACAGTCACAAGTTGGGATGCCATGACGACAGCGGCACTTGTGCCTGCTTGTATTATTCACCAGCTACCAGCATCCTGGCAGTTGAAATCCAACTGCCAGGATCTAGACATTCGACAGCATGACTCCTTCCGGTCCTGTGACGTCATCTGTTGCCACCTTGGGACTACTCTTAAGACATGGGAGCAACAGGATGGTAATCGCACCAGTGGGGAACACGTTCTGGCACTATTCTTGGTCTAAAACTTGCTTGAGCACCTGTTTATGTGAGATTATGTTTACACTTGCAGCGTTAATTGGAAGGGGGGGGGGGGGGGGGAGTTCCCTATCAGAAGAAAAACATGGGCCAGAGGTTACGCCAAGTACGACTCGCGCTGCTGATCCAGTTGGCCCGGCGTCTCTACAAGGACGCGGACCTTGTGCACAGAAGCGTGATGGGACAGCCCTCAAGCGTGACAGAAGATATGGCGCCATGTGAAGGAAGCCCATTAGACCTACCAAAGTGGATGCAATCACAGGTGTGTGCCTTGCTGCATACATGGGCGGACGCAGGTATTTCTTGAAGCGGGGTCAGGTGTTAATCAGCGTGTCATAGTTTAAGACTCCCCCCTCCCCTTTCACGTTTACACGCCCTAAATGTTTGCACATGCTGAATTGAAGAGGGGAGTCAGGACCTCCGGACCCCCGCTCTGAATTCGCCCCTGGCTGCATGTCCACCTTCCCGGCTTTAAACTATGCAGCAGTTGGCAGGTTTAGCATCATGCATTATATAAGTTTTATAAACCACACCCGAAATAGCTGTCGGGTGTCATCATCATGACGCTCGGAGCCGACATGTTGAGGATTCTGCTATCTTGGATGTGTAAACGGCACTACAGGTCGTCTCGCCTCAGCATGAGCTAACTGCGAAGGCTGTGCAAGAGCGAGCGGGCAGCCTTGACTGGAGCAACCGCTCCATGAACGCTCGTGGACCCACCGACCCGTGATTCAAAGCATTTAGTTCGCACTTTTAGCAGGCGCGGCCAACAATGGCTATTCACACATCTGATATCTGCCGAGCCTCACAAATGTGCAGTGAATTCTGATGATATTAACGTAGCTATTTTTTTAATTCTCTGAAGATAAAAAAAAAAGGCTCAAGGTACACCTAAGCACTCGTTATGAGTTTTTGAATGCGAAAGCACGCACGCCATTCTTCGCTACATAAATGATAACTCGTTGACTCGCGCCGCCATTAGGTGATCAGTTATTGTGTTTTTATAGTTCGAGGCGTTCGAAGAGCGCTGTTTAGCAGGCAGGCATCCCTGCCGGCCCCGCTGCCTTCCACGTTTATTCGCGCGCACTTCTTTGAAGTCGGAAATGTGGGTTTGCTTAGGCATTAAAAGAAAGCGAGACCCACGTCTCTCTTCTCCTCTTGCCCTTTGCTCCGAGGATTGTTGTTTATACTGCATTTTTACGTGTAAGTCCGCCTTTTACTCGGTCTTTATTCCGATGCTTGTTTTCTGTGTTATATGCTTTACATTCAAGAGGGTTAGGGTTACAAGCAAGCTAGCGGATTCCCGCTCATTAGCTTTGACTTTAGTCTCTGCATGCTTTGTTTCACCTTGCGATGGACCGCTGCAAACACTACTAGTCACCCCAGGCAATCTAGAACCGTGAGCGGGACTACAGTGTCACGCGACATTCAGAAGGCACTGGATTGGTTTCGATGGCTCTCGTGCTGTCTGTTGCGGTCTATCGTAAGGTGAAGTAGACCATTGTTACCGCTCTTGTTGCTTGACGGAACTGACTAGACCCGCAGAAAGAGCGCCCCGCACCAGACGAGGCGCGACCGTTGCTGTGAGGGCAACTGAGAAGAAGAGCTTGGTGCTAGCTGCTACTGAGGTTTTGGTTTCCGCGCGTCTCGGCTGTCCGGTCTGCATTCGTGCTCCTTGTCCTGGAACCTGTTTGAGGAGGTGGAAAGTCAGTTGGGCGGTGGTGCTAAAGAGACACGGGGAATGTCAACTCGAACGGTGTGGTATTACCCCGTTAATTGTGTTTTGGTATGATGCTAGCTTTGTCAACGCTGACTGCGCGACCGGTAGCCACAACGCAAGCAACCGACACCGAGGTAAAGAATGAATCCGTTAATACCATCTGCTGCCTGAACCCACCGATCGATGAGAAAAATACAGATCGAGTCATGGCATCATGGAAGACATTTTTCGACATTAAGCGTGAAGAAAATGAACAAGCTTCACGCTGCAAGTTGTGCAACAAAACTATAAAAGGTGCAGTCGTCGTATCATCAAACTTTATTCGCCATCTGAACAGGAAACACAAGAATGAGTATGCGAAGGGTGGAAAAGGGAAGGCGAACCGGCTAAAATTTATTTGAATATGATATGAAATATCGGGATTCGTGAAACAAGCGTGAACATATGCGTTTTAAAACAGGTTTCGTGACATAAACTGAGCCTATACTGTCTCTCGTGCTTCGCCGTAGAGGTTGCACTTTG
The DNA here is from genome assembly GCF_016920785.2 of Ixodes scapularis. Taxonomy (NCBI): domain Eukaryota; kingdom Metazoa; phylum Arthropoda; class Arachnida; order Ixodida; family Ixodidae; genus Ixodes; species Ixodes scapularis. Next base: position 143,940 of record NW_024610183.1, on the reverse strand, counting down.
TCAGAGGATGTGTTCTTGCCGCTGTGCATGAAATCGCATCCAGCAGCGTAATAGCTGTTTTGCTGTGCAGGTATATGGAGAATACAGTGATAGAGCTTATTGCTGCACCACGCACGAAGTGGATATTTCTACGGTCTTATCAAACAAACAAGCTGGCCGCGTATGTCCTGAAAGTCAAATGCAAAAAAAGAAAAAGTTTTTAAAAAGAAGTTGAGTGGATATAATTTTTGCTGTTTGTTGCAATCCACGTGATCGCGAGACCGATGTCTTAAACAAGCATCGACATATCAAGGGCTTTCTCGATGTTTGCAAAACAATGTAAATAAACACTTCGCGCCACCAGCGCTCTGCTTAGTAAAATCAGTGCTTTTTTGTGGATTTTAGTTTTTTTTTATTGTCTCTTCATTTTATAATGTCAGCTTTATGCTGCTTATGCCGGCAGCACAATGTAGCTGTCGAGGTCCAATTTTTCCGTCTAGGAATTAATGGAATGGAACTATTCAGCCATTCCAGGAGTGGGAAGGGGCCCAGTGTCCCCACTCCTAGGAGTTGAGAGGAATTGAATTGTCGAAAACCCTAACTCCCGAAATGGAATTGGAATGGAATGGGGGTGCCCATTCCGCAACACTGGTCTGCACAGGGTCCCCGTGGCGCGTGGCGAGCGGTGCGCGCCACGAAGCTACAAGATGCAGTCCGCCTATAGAGACAGAAACACGCATCCCCACGGCAAAACACTTTGGAAATAAACGAGACAGGTAATACAACTAATACACAATAAAAATATGATCTAAAAAAATTTACTTGACGTGACATGAGAGAAGGTAACGCTTTATACTCATTTTAAAGATGTGTTTCGATGCATAATCAGAAATTATTTTTCTAACGGCTGGATGTTTATTTAAGAAATCAGGTATGAAGTATGCTAAGTGGTGATGTCCATAATTCGTCATAGACCAAGGTACTCTATAGGAGTCGTGTTGAAGATTGTATCCTGATTACTAGGAAGTCCGTCAAAAAAAAAAAAAAAAACGGGTGGTGTCACTAATTGTTTTGTAATAGATATGCATTGTACGTTTAAGAAGGAATAGTTGACAAATGGTAAGAAAACTGTGAAAAAAAAAACTTGTGTGCTCAGTACGCTGAAGGTTGTACCAGCAACGTATTGCTTTTTTTTTTTTTTTTTTTGCTGAAGAAAGAACCTATTAATATTTGTTTTGGTTTTTGAACCCCAAACTAATAAAGAGTAATGAAGATGAGAGTACATTAAAGTATAGCACAACTGTCGTTTTAACCAGCATGGAACCAGCAACCTAGTTTTGCATAAAATACCAATAGATCTTGAGATGCTTGCATGGATTTTGTTTATATGAGGTGTGCAGCTTAGATTTCCTTGAAAAATAACTCCAACAAATTTATAAACGTTGAGACGCTCGATCACTGAGTTTTATAATTTTAAGAGAATTTCAAAATCGTCAGGTTTATTTCGTGACTGAAATATTACATATTTTGTTTTCGTAACATTTACCTGAAGTTGATTAGAGTCAAGCCAGTTCGATAACTCGTTCAGCCAGTTAAAACGGATGTTCAGGCGAGTTGGTTGTTCATGACTTAGAAGGAAACAGCGCACCCTCAAAACATGCACTCTAAGCTTTCATGCACACAAAAAAGAGCCACTTACACAGCGCTGTGTAAGTGGCTCTTTTTTGTGTGCATGAAAGCTTAGAGTGCGTGTTTTGAGGGTGCGCTGTTTCCTTGTAAGTCGTTCAGCCACGTGTTAACAGTAAATTCTAGATGACGTAAAAATGCATCAGAAAAAAAATTGTATCGTCGCCATACAAAACTATTTCAGGAGTGTTTGGCATAAGTACGATATCATTATTATAAATAGTAATAAAAAAAATAACAGAAGACCTAAAATAGACCCCTGTGGAACCGCATGCGAAATTTGTACTGGCTCGGACCGGTATCCATTAAAACACGTATATAGCGGCCGACAGATATTGTGGCCGACAAAACTACGTACAACATATAAAACAACACCTCGAATTTCATAAAGCGGTAGGTTATAAAACAATATATCATGTTTAATGGAATCAAACGCTTTTCTAAAGTCAAGAAATATTCCAGTTTATTTTCAAATTTCTTGATTAATTTTTCTATGATACTTAGTAGCGCCATTTCTGTAGACTTTTTTTTTCTTTGCAAACTGTATTGCTGGATTACAAAAAAAAAAAAAAAATCTGTATCATTAAAAAATTGGCTGAAGCGTTGTTTTATCATATTTTTTATTACTTTTGAAAACAAAATAAGTATGGATATGGACCTATAGTTATTCATATTGTCAAAAGAACCTCCTTTGTGCAAAACAGCAACTCTTGCAATTGACATGCCATTGGGAAAAGTACCGGTTGCTAACGCAATGTTGCATATATGCTGCAAAGGACAACACGAAAAATGGGCGACAGCGATGATGGGTATGGCCTTGATATCATCTTCTCCCGCTGCTGTATTGATATTGAATGATCTGAAAATTAAGTATATTTCTTGTTCATCAGTTGGGGACAGGAAGTAATCTAAAATTTCCTAGGTTCATTCGATACAGCTGCGAACTTGTTTCTATGGCATTCTTCTCGTGCTTTGTTGAGGTTGTTAACTAATTTGTTTTTTTTTTCTTGATATTCAAGTAATATTGTTTGGTATTTAGACTGAAAACTTGTCGTATAGTTTGTTACGTTTTTTTTTAATTATTTTATACAACTCCCGTCTAACCCATGTTCTCCTAGACTTTTTGTAATTTATTATTGGTTGGAGAGGAAATGCTTCATTGTAAATGTGCTTTATTTTCTGCAAAAAAGTTTCATAACTAAAATTTGAGTCTTTTTTTGTTTAGACGTCATCCCTACTTGTATCTTATATCATGTCACGGAAAGCAGCGACGGCATTTATACCAACATTTTGTAGTGATAGAGGAGGATCACAATAACAACAATTTCGCTTCTTTATTAGTAGTGAAAAACAGTATCTTGGAAAATGATCACTTAAATCGAACGTAATACCCGCATAATATCATTTTGATTATGGTTAGTGATACACAAGGTCGATTAGTGTTTCACTTTCAGACGTTACTCTCGTTTGTGAATGAATAACGTTTGAGCAACCGAAAGATGCAACAACGTCACGCAAGCACCGACAGGAACGACTTGATATTAGCTAATTAATATTAAATTCACCAATTAAAACGACCGGTAAATTAAGATATGACATGTATTCTAGGATTTCATTTGCGTCTTTAAGAAATTCATCGATATCGCCCCACGGGGTACAATAAACTGAAGCAAACAGTGATCCAAGGCATTTTACAATAGACGAATAAAGGTCATTAACATGTGTAAACTCCAACAGGACTAAATAGTCAAAGTTATCTTTAAAGCAAAGTGAAGTACCCTCTCCTCTACGTGTTTTTCTGTAAACACCTTGATGCCTCGTTCATTTGCGAACCGGCAGCCGGATTTGCGAGAATTCTGATGCCGGGCGATGAAAGCAGGCAGAATGTCCGGCGGAAAGCAAGATCGCTCTGGGACCAATTTTCAACGCCGGAAAAACACCTTTGCTCGCCGCAAGCCGGAGGAATCGGCGCTTGCTGGCGTCAGATCCCCACTGACAAGCTGGCGACGATGGCGACGAGACGCGCGCGGGCAACGAGGAGGTTCGGGAGCTCTCGTCAGCACCCACGTCTGTTCGGGAAACTGCAAGACGCGGAGCGCCGCGCACTCCGCAGGCGGCAACAAATGTGAACGGCCCGATCTTTTTTCGGCGAGCGAATCCAGTCGGCGACGAGTGCGTATTTCGCAAGTGTGAACGAGCCAGTAGACCAACATCCTGCAAAATTAACGACATCATCTTCATTTGAAAACCACGTTTCAGTGTATGCCAGTAGATCAAATCTGTGATCTAACGAACGTAAAGCTGTTTATACGTCGAGCCATTTATTTTGTAAGCTTCTTATATTTTACGTGGAAGATTGACATCCTGACACATTCACGCAAAAAAGGACACTGCACACAAATAGTAAAATGAGTGCTGTCATGATAACCTTTTACATTTGGTTTTGCCATCGCAAAAGAAAAGAAAAGAAAACAAAATGTATGTATACAAAGCTTTTACGGTCCAGCGATTCAGCAGATCTTATTTAGATAAGCTTCACACTTAAAACTGATTGTGCGCTCTCCCGGTGCCTCACGCACAAACATGTGACCATTCTTTTGCCAGGCAAACTCGTAGTGTTTGTCTTCGACTTTAACCCTCATCATCCAAAGTAACTTCCTGTTTTGCGGTGGCAGATTTTCGAGCAGATATACGTTGGAATCTGTGCTCTTCAGTAACCCCTTCTTGGCCATCCACTGGTCATATGTGATGCGTTACGCGAAACGAATGAGCACAGACGGAGTTTTACCTGGTCTAGGAAATAGCCTTTGAACACCTTCAACTTCGTTTTCGGACAGTTGGGGTAGCTGCAGTTCAGTTGCTAGCTCGTTTATTTTTCTAAGTAGGTTTTCATTATCGATTTCTGGGAGTCCGTGTATTTCTAGGTTTTGTCGCCTACTGTATTGCTCCGGGCTGTTGACACGCTGTTTTAGTTTTTGCACCTCCTGGCTGGCGTTGTCAGCCTCCATTTTTTCCACTTTTTTCCAGCGTTACATTCACAACGGATCGGCGCTTCACCCCTTTAAGTACCGTGTCATAATGTTCAGACATACGCTGAACGAATGCTTCCAGCATGTTGACTGTTTCTTTGACCAACATCAGCTCACCGACTTTGCACCTGATTACCGGTGGTTCTGCCAGTTAGTGATTTCTGCAAGTACATTGTCAAAACCAGCCTCTTGCTCAGGTTTCTGCCTTGCGGCACCCTCAGCCCCTCGAGATTTTGAAGTTTCGCAAGTTTGGCATTTTTATTTACTTCGTTTGACCTCCGCTTTGGCCTTGTAGGCTGTTTTAGAAACGTTAGGACATGCACCCATATGATGACTGCAATCGCATTCCAGGCATGTTAGGAACGCTCCGTTATCAGAGAGTGACTTGCCACATACCACGCACAAATCGAATTCAGGCATTTGAGGGCAAAAAAGGAGTAGCACAACATTTCGATAGCAAAAGTAGCAACAGTAGCAACAGCGGCGGCGGCGAATGCACAGTAATTATGGAACACAGTTAGGGAGTAATTGTACTAACCTGTGAATTTCGAAGATAGTATTTAATACTGGGCTGCTATCACTACCGCCACCGCCGCTGACCAGGTAAGTATAAATTTTTTACTCAGTATCATTAACTTCCTGTGTTTAAAGGGCCGTCTTTATTTGTAACCTGCGAAATTATGCTATCCTTTGTTTAGCCCCTAGTAATAGGTGTGAGGTGCAGATACGTTGAGACCTCGTGGACCTCTTCAGTTATGAAGTAATATGTAAAGTTGGTGAAGCTAAATTTCTTGCAGTGATCTTATGTTCCTGGTGAATCACACATGCTAACCTCCCCGGAAACCATAGTCCTGTGGCGGAGATATGTCGGAGAGAAGTTATCGTGCAATAGCTGCTCTCCAGAAAAAAAAAAATAATAATAATAACTGTGCGAAAACGCAGAAAATAAATTTATTATCCTCGTTTTCTCAGCACCAGCATCGAACCTGTTGCACGATTGGCAACTTTAACGCATCTCGGCTCTTTCCATATGACTTAAAAATTTATGAAATTGATTGATTGTGTGCTTTCAGATGACGCTCAGCAAGTTTTTAATTTGGAGCATACGCCCATTTTAAGTAACTTAAAAGTTAATGAACAAATGTATGTTTATTTTTTTATCTTTATCTGGCGTCTGCCAACACGAGTAATGCGGTTCCGGTAAAATTATCTTTTTACCTTGAATGCACGAATTGTAGGAATTTTGTTTCTCGTCCGTGAAAGACCATGTATACAAAAAGTTTTGCTAAACTGCATTTACTTTTTCGTTTGTCAATTATTTGGTATAGTGCAGTGGGCAATCGTTGCAGGCGATACCACAGCTTCGCTGGACAACCACCTTCAGAGTGTGGATTGAAGCCCCGACTTTTTCTTTTTTCTCGTAACCGCTTTCCAGGTGCGACACAAAAAGCTGTAACTAATGTTCGTACAATTGCTCGCCACGTGGAGCACAAATCCTTAAAAGAAAGATACAAATACAATTATGACAGTACCCCATGTCGCTTTAGAAATTGTGGTTGGAGTTCAGGCACCTAAATTAGGAGTAAAATTGCACTTAATTACCAGAACAGCGCAAAGGGGGTGTAATTTGAGCACAAGAAAAGAGAGGAAACAATGTCATTCTTCGTAGGCTTTTGCAGCCAAAGTTTTCTTTTTATGCTATGATAAATCATAAAGTCAACGTCAAATAAAAGAGCCCGTATTTAACTAGGATATAATGCTCACCAAAATATTTTTATTGCAGTTCCTTCCTTATGCTTATATTTTTATTAATCGTCCTTTCAAAGCTCGAACATAGCTTGTGCAGTATAAACATAATGAACCTAGACTACATAGTTGTGGATGTTTTGTCAGCTAAAAACTTAACATCAGTCATAAATCTAGCGTCGAAATAATTAGCCCATAGTTTGCTCAGAACTCAGAACTTTGCATTGGCTATTAGTTAGTACATATTTAGTTTTATATACCATGCACTAAAATATCGGAACGGCTGTCGTTTAAACAAAATAGTCCCATATATCATATCGCTTTCCACATTTTGACAACTAAACACATATGATTAGTCATGCGTTTGATGTCAAATGAAAGGGTCAATGTCTAAATACAATTTAATTCACAGGAATTACCATTATCTAGAGTTTAGTTTATAGTTATGTTTTGGTAGGATGTACTTTCAAAGCTCGAATAATATAGTCCTCGATTTAAATTGCTCCAGCTTCGAAGATAATCCATCTGCACTCTTACTGGCGTATTATAATTTAAAAATAGGCACTCAAAACTATATGTGCTGTAGCTCTTAATAACAAAGAAGGAAACGAGAGTATAATACTCTTCAATACCAATAGACAAAATGACACGTGTTCAAAAGTGGCTTGATGCGTACTTCTCTTAGAGCTTCTGTATAGGAGCTCTAAGAGAGCTCTATGAGAGCGACAGTAGGGCATTCATCCCAGTAGTCCAGCTGCCCCGCACGGCCCGGGATTCTGCTCGTCAGAGAACTTAATTCAGCGAAGAGCGGTGCCGCGCGTTGGGCAGCCCGCGGCTGTGTTGGCGCAACAGGGCAACGCGTTAATTTTCCTTCCTTCCTGGAGAAAGGAAAGGAGGAGGAAGGAAAGGAACGGGAACATACGCCGGGACGCGTCCAACGTCGGCGAAGCGGCCGTAGCGGTTGCTTTCCTGCATGGACCTTAGATTTTTCTCCTCACATGATCGGATTTCGGCGAATAGCTTCGCGGCGGCACCTGGAAAACAGACGCGCTACTCTGACTTCCGTAAGGCGCATTCAAACTGGCGGTTGAGTTGCGCTTGCGAAGCAGACGCGGATGCGGTTCGCGGAGGCGGTTGGTGGTTGGCGATGGGCGGTTGGCGGTTTCTGGGTGATCAAGCGTGACCTTTTGTGACTTGAGTTCGGCCACCCTGTTTTACAATCCAAAATCCACTCAATGCCACGATTTAAAACCACAAGTTTACTATTTTGGCACCCTGAAGAGCATTTTTCGGGATGTTTGAACGCATCACGAGTTCAGGCAACAAAAAAAACTGACATGGACCACAATACCCGCCTGCGATTCCCTTGACTTCGCCCACAAGCAAATATCAGATAGGCGCGCCTTGCTGACTCAGAAGAGGATGCCCCCGACACTCTCTTCGAAGTGGATACTTCCGCGTGAATAGCTGATCTTGTTTTCGGGAGTCAGCTTTCCCCCCTCGTTGTTCGCTCTTATGATTTCGGTAGTTGTGAGCGGCGCTGTGGACCATGGCGCGGGGGAATGTGTTGGGTGCTAGCCAGTTGTGGCTTCGTTGGTGGCGGACTCTCTTCTCGTCACACCCACGTTGATGGAGAGGGAAAGCCCGCGCACAGCTTTATCCAGCGCTCAAAATGGGAGAGGGAACACGTGCCTGTACCCTCCACTGCATTGCCAAGAAACGTTGTCGCCGAGTCTTGTAGTAGACGCTACAAATCGAGCTAACACAGGTACCCTGCCAGCTCCGCGGTAGTGTGTTGGCTACGCAAATAGGCTGACGACGTCTCCATCGGCCTTCGTGGTGGTCATGCACGGTGTCGGTAGTGCACGGTGTTCAACAGAACACGGTGTGCACGGTGTTCATTCAAGAACATGCCGCCGAAGCTGCGGGACGTGTGCGGTAGCTGCTCCGCTCGCGTTTGCGATAAGCAGAACTTCCTTTCTTGTGCAGGCGGTTGCAAACGTATATTTCATTGCGACTGCGTTAATGTTGGTCCTGGCGAATACGAAGTGCTTATGCAGTCAGGAAAAAGTGCCTACAAGTGCAATAAATGCACTCGTCGTCATCGCACAAGCTCGAAGGATGGGTATGACTCAGACACATTTTCTGAGGACCCCGAAGAGGTCGTCTCTGCTAGCAAGACCGGCATCACCGGGGAAGGCTCCATCCAGCGAGTTGTTGAACGCTGCATGAATACCATCGGCATCAAAATGGAAGTACTGACAGCAGAGGTGAAGTGCCTCAGAGAAGAAAACAAAGATCTTCGTTCTGAGGTTTTCGACCTCAAACGAAAACTTCTGGAACGACTTACCGCACCGGTACCACCAAGGACTCAGTATTCGTCCGTCACGGCGGAATCCAATGCGGCCGCGTTGCCGAGGCAATCCTCGAGTTCATCCGCGGCGGCGCCGGGGGGCGTTCTCCCGGCAGTTGACGCACAAGTGCGCCAAATCAACTCGAACGGGCAAGACTCGTCACAAGCTGCTGGTCTACGGGAGATTCCACGCCAAGGTGAGCACCTGAGTGCGACAGAAGTGCCCGATGGCTTCACGATCGTGAACAGACGTCGAAGAGCCAAACCAATGGTTGGGACTGGAAAGGCTTCGAAAGTGTGCGTAATTTCCCGCCCTCGGAAAGCAGCATTGTTTGTTTCGCGTCTGGCTCCAGACACGACAGCTTCTGACGTTCTTTTACTCGTCGAACCTTTGTTGAAGGGAAATCCGATTTGCTGTTCTAAAATGAAGACCAAGTATGAGACGTACTCTTCCTTCCATGTCGAGGTGAATCAGGACTCATTCGAATTAATTAACAGACCGGAAGTGTGGCCCCATGGTTGTATTTTTCACCCGTTCTTTGGAAGGTTGGACGCTTCGCGTACGAGCACATCTGAAAACAATCATGCCAAGATGAATGATGGAGACATTTAATGCGTACTACCAAAACACTCGTGGCTTACGAACCAAAGCAGACACATTTCTGCCAAATGTAGTCTCTTCCAATTTTAATATCATTTGTCTAACTGAAACATGGCTCAACGAGGAAATTTCAAGTGCAGACTATTTTCCGCCTTCTTATACCGTCCACCGTCGGGACCGTGATTATGCTTTAACTCGCCAGAAATTCGGAGGCGGTGCATTAATCGCCGTAAATCAGTCAGTTACCTCGCATCGTAGACAAGACCTTGAAACCTACCCAGAATGCGTTTGGATAGAATTGCTTTCAAATGATGGTTGTAACTACCTAATTGGGAATTATTATTTCCCTCCCCTATCGGATAATCGTATTTTTAATGAACACTTTGATACATTGGAAAAAGAAATTGACTTTTCAAAGTTCAGGGTGCACATTTATGGTGATTTTAACCTGCCTGGTGCCAACTGGCAGTCAGGATTTGTTACTAGTCAAAACAGTATAACAGCAAGCAAGTCGTCTCACCTATTGAATTTCATACATTTTAATGGCCTTAGTCAATTAAACGGGTTTGATAACTGCGCTGGGAACGTCCTTGATCTTTTTCTTTCAAATGTGCCAATCATCGGCTTAACTCTTGCCGATGTTTCACTTGTTAAGGTTGACGCTTTTCACCCACCCTTTATTGTTGCCTTCCATAATTCGTTGAAATCTGCAGCTCTCCCAAAGCAGACGTATTACTCCTTCAACACAGGCGATTATTTTGGTCTTTATAGGTTTTTTGAAAATTACGAGTGGTCATCCATTTTGAAGGACGATTCTGTCGACTCAGCGGCGAAGTCGTTTACGACGGTAGTGAGAAATGGAATGGAAAACTTTATTCCAAAACGGTCATCGAAACCTAGAAAGTATCCTTCGTGGTATTCTAAAGATCTAATATATTACATAAAGAAAAAATCACATTGTCACAAATTGTACAAAAAAAATGGATCGCAAATGTGGTATGCTAAGTTCAGCATTTATCGGTCTCTTGTTAAAAAGTTGTTTATTCATGACGAGTGTGTGCATTTAAACGCAGTAGAAAATAGTATTTTTCACAAACCAGATAAGTTTTGGAAATTCGCTAGACAACATACAAAAGGCAGTACACACGGTGTCTGTCTAAGAAGAAATTCTGATTATCTGTCTAACCCGAAGGATATCGCCAACTTTTTTGCAAGTCATTTCAGTGGTTGTTTTTCCTCCGATGTTCCTAAAGATAGTGCATTTCTTGACGATCCTGTCTACTCTGATGTTTGTGCAGTAGACAAAGTCACTGTTAGCGAGATCTTGGCGGCTATAAGGAAACTGAAGCCGAAACTAACATCTGGTACAGATCATGTGCCTAACTTTATTGTTAAAGGTTGCTCGAATCTTTTTGCGCCTATCTTAGAGCATATATTTAATATTTCATTGAGTAAGGGTATATTTCCATCTCTGTGGAAAGAGTCTATTGTTGTTCCTATTCATAAGACGGGGGATACTTCGCAAGTTGGGAACTATCGCCCTGTATCATTGCTATGTTCTTTTTCAAAAGTATTTGAGATAGTGATGCACACCCGTCTGTCTTTTTATTTCAAGCGCTGTATCAGTTCTTTTCAGCACGGTTTTACCAAGGGGCGCTCAGTCGAGACAAACCTCTGTACTTTCCTTGATTATTCAGTGCCTTTTGTTTGTAATCGCGGTCAAGTTGACGTTGTTTATTTTGACCTCTCGAAAGCCTTTGACAAGGTGAACCACGCTTTGCTGCTGCACAAATTGTCACGTAATGGCGTTTCTCCTGTGCTTTTATTATGGCTTCAAAGCTACCTGACTGACCGTCGTTGTGTCGTACGCATTTTAAATAACTTCTCTGATCCTTTTTATCCGTCATCGGGAGTACCACAGGGCTCCAATTTGGGTCCACTATTGTTTTTGATCTTTATCAATGAGATATCTAATTGCGTAGTAAACTCAAACGTGCTGTTATTCGCAGACGACATCAAGCTCTTTTTAAGTATTAGTTTGATCGATGACTGTGACCTTCTTCAGAGTGACGCATCGCATATTTTAGACTGGTGTCGGGAAAATTGCTTAATCATCAATCCAGAAAAAACGAAGGTTATGTCTTTCAGTAAAAAACGTGAAATTATACACTATTCATACTCAATTGATGATAAGGGCATTTTAAGAGTATCATCGCTTCGTGATCTAGGAGTGTACTTTGACACTACTCTGTCCTTTGGGTGCCATGTCGCCCATATTGCCTGTTCTGCATTTAGATTACTTGGAATGATTACTCGATTAACTAGAAAGTTTGCGAACTATGCTTGTTTCCTTCGTTTATTTTGTTCTATTATCAGATCGAGATTAGACTTTGGCTCTGTGGTGTGGAATTCACTGACACTACGTGATGCAGCTAAAATAGAGTCAGTTCAGAGACGTTTTGTGCGCATAATCTATGACAAATACCTTGGCCGAAGGCATTTTTACAACTATGAACTCCTGCTCGACAAATTTGGCCTACAGTGTCTATCCCTCAGAAGATTATCGCGCGATGTTGCCTTCTTATATAAAATAATTCACGGGGACATTGACTCAACACTTTTGTTCACAGTGAACTTTAACGTACCGACTCGCTCAAATAGGACAGCTCTCACTTTTTATCCCCACAATCAACACATGACATCACCAACAACAAGAATGCAGACAAGTGTAAACAATCTTGGGCATGAAAAGTTTGATATTTTTGATAGCTACGTAAATCTCAGTAGACAATTAGATGAGATTATTTTCCGTCGCTAAAAATGTACTGTCGTGTTTTGTTGCATGCTAGTTTTATCAGTTGAGCATGTTTTACAGTTGTGCAATTTGTTTTTTTTTTTTCACTGTGCCACATTGTAGACCTTTGTTGGTTGTTAATTGGCACAAATAAAGGCATTATGATGATGATGATGATGATAGTTGATCCGCAAACGCTAAGCGGATCCGCGCGAGTGTCTCTACTGTCTTTTGTGTGACGTATGAGCAGTTTGACCGTGGACTAATACCCCGTTCACACAAGCAGCATAAAGGTGCCTTTAGCATATTTACCTATCGTAAAGGGGAGATGGAGTTCGTATTCACACGGCGCACAAAGGCCCCTTTCGCTAAACGAGCATTAGAATAAACGGAGCTCGCAGCGTTGGCGCCGGCTGTTTTTTTTTTTTTTTTTCGACACGTAGGCGGCACTAGGTGAGGGCTTTTTGGACCCTCATCTGGGCCATTTAATGGTTGGCATCATGAGTGCCAATCTACACAAACTGTTGACAGTATCTACCGGATTTCGTCTTGCCGGGCATTTCATTTTTTGGAGTAGTGTTCAAAAATGAGCAAGTGTGCAGTGAAATTGTGTTCCAATATAGTGTGTGACGGCGTGTGATTTTTGTTGGGGTACGTTTTCAGTGCCAAAGAAAGCAAGATCTGTTTTGAAGGTCACGTAACAAGACTGCGCACCGATCTACCGAAAGCGCTAATGTGCTGTTGCGCCGGAAGTTGGTGTTGTGGATGAACTGTGATGTTGATGCGAATTTTGTGGTTGTGCGCAAGTGAGCGTGGGTAACAAAACACGAAGAGAAATTGCCGAACCTTACAACAATGCCAGGTGGTCGCGGAGCAGTATGGATGCTTCTAGGGAATGATGCATGCCTGAAATCACCTGGAGAGGGGATAGTGTGGCAACGCGCCTGTGGTGGGTCCCAGGACCCAAGCAAGACGATAACACGAGCGCAAAAAACAAGAGTGCCACAATTCGATCCGTCCTAGACGCCATGGGTTTCACTTCCATGGGCTTGACTTCGCAAATTAAAACCGTAACAATAATTTAAAATTAACTAAGAGTATAACAAGCACGTTTAAAAGGAATGACATGGCCCACATGCCTTCATGTTATTTTTTTCCTGCAGTGCACATTAAGTTTTGTATATGCCCTCTTTAGCGTAATCCTATGTGCAACTGATAGTATCTTGAAATAAATAAATAAATGTATAAACAAATAAATTTCTCAAGCTCTCAAAAATGTAAGTTTTGCTTGCGGCTCTTGAGCAGTGTCACCTTGACCACAGCTGTAATTAAGCTTCTAACAGTGAACGTGTATTATACTTGATTCTGCGACTGGAGGTAGAGCTGGAAAAGCTAAAAAAAAACACAAAACAAAGGTCGTGGCATGACATCACCAGGGCGTCAATGACAGGACAAAAAGGGAACGTAATTTAAATATGTCCTCAACGTTAAACAAAACGTGAGTGGTCGACGTTGCCAGTACGTCCTGTATGACGTTTACGACAGTTAGGTGTGAACGCCATCTTGGAACTGAACCGGAACCGAACCGAAAAAAAATATAACGCTAACCGGTTCAAAACGGTTCAAGGTAATATTTTTTTCTTCTTTGTCAGTATCACAAATGAACATATGAGAATAAAAAATGGCTGTTTTTCTATCTGTTGATCAAATCGTCATATACAGAGTTGCAATGTATAGTAAATTGTGGGTTTTCGTGGCGTTTCTATGTTCACGTTGTCACGTGACGTCATGGTGTTAGTACATGTTGTCAAGTAATGTCACGTGACCCCGTGACATCACGTGACTCACTGCGTCAAATTGATTTAATTTGAGGAAGTCACTAGATGTATTAACCTTGTTGACAGCGTGATGGAACATGACATCACGATTTTACACCGAGAGTCACGTTACAACGTGACGTAAGCGATTTTCATAACCCCGGGTCGAGTGCCCGGGATTTTTGACAATCAGCACCGCCAAACTTTCGGGTAACGGCTCATGTCCAATTAAATATGTCATTAGTCCAACCCTGACAATATCTGAAGCTCAGCCAAAGCTTTTACTTTCCAAACACTAGCGCAGTGGTTTCCAAAGGGGGGTTCATCAGTGAAGCCCGGCAATAAAAGTTTTCGTTTTTTTTTCCAAATTGAGAAGAAAAGTTCCAATTTTCGGTTGAGTTTTCTCGTGTGAATGTCAATGGAGAGAGGTCTACGTCACACAACTGGTTATATCTATTTATTAAATCATTATCATATTTAACCTATACCTTGTGGGCACCCTGGCGGCTCCCCAGCCCAGTTGCCCGACTGCGAGGCAATGGTGCCGAATTTTTCCCGCGTGGCCGCGACGTCACGCCAGCCACGCGCACATCGCGTGCGCCGCCTTGATAAGGCGCATCAGAGACAGCGCACAGGGAGTCGCTGCCTGGACTCAGGCGCCGCTGGTAACCATGTTAATCGTCTCGTCCATGTCCCATTAAATGTAGTTTCTTGTTGTTGAAACCGTTGGCTCCGTGTTGTTCCTCCGGGTCGAGTATGCAGCAAGGCAAACCGACCACAATGGCGCCCAACCGTGGTAAGCTACCCACTCGCAGGAATTTCACGGGGCTTGGTTTCTTCTTTCGGTAAGCTTTTTTCCCACACCCCGTGTTTCCTATCGTCGTTCCGTGCTTCCGTCACGTCCGCGTTTGTTGTATTGGCGTGTTTCTGACTGTGTTTTTGTGACCGCGGCAATCGTTTTGCGCGCTTGTGTTGGGTTTTGGGGGCGTTTCTTTCTTTTTGTGCTTGCAGGAATGCTCACGTGGGAGCAGGAAGCCGCGATGGCCGCAGCAGCACAAATGAACCTGCTCACGAAGGTCACGGAGATGTGCGACTCCGTGATGCAGCGCCTGGCTCACACGCCTGGCAGCAGAAGACCCCACCACGAGAGCCCGGACCCACACTTGACTGTTCCTGTCTACATGGGGTACGACGACGTCAAGTCCGTGGCAGACTTCCTGGGCGAGCTGCCGACGTACCACCTTGCCTCCGGTGCCTCGGAAGCCATCATGGAGCGGTATGTCCCGCTGGCGTTGCAAGCCAGCGCCAGGTGCTGGTTGGGGTCACAGGCCCCCTTCACCAGCCTGGCGGACTTCCAGACGAGGCTTCGAGAAGAGTTCCTGCCTGCAGGCTACGCGACGCAGATTCTCCGAGAGCTCGAGGCAAGGACGCAGCACCCGGATGAAAGTCTGGTCCGGTACGTTCGGGTCATGCTCTTCAAGAGGGCGGACCCGAAGTCGCCGGAGTCGGACAGAGTAGCTCGGGTCAGAAGACAGTGTCACCCCAGGTACCACGTCTACCTGATCAGCCGCACCTTTGAGACTCTTGAAGACCTAGCCTGGGGCGCCCGCCTCATCCAGGAAGCTCTTCATGCCGAGCGGAACTACGTGCCGCCGCCACCAGCCAAGTACGCGCTCGAACCAGCATGGGCATGGCGGGGCCCCGAGGCCTCCACGCAAGTGGACTGTCCGAACGAGACCTCCCTTCCCCACCACGTCAACCAGGAGAGTTGGCGTGGCATGCATGGTGATCTCCCGTGCGGGATACGCGTATGTTCACCAAACTCTCCCCGAGAGGTCCCCGGAGTTCACAGCGAGGCCCTTGAGGGATTCGGGCGGGGGTCGCCACGACAGGTGGGAGGTCGTTGGCCGTGCCCTATCGTAAGCTGGGGCCCAACGGAGATCATCACCCAAGCGAACCATCTCTATCAGTCTGCTCCTCCAAGTGCTGGCGAAAACTGGCACGGTGCGGTCGCAAACCCGCAGCCCAGCAGCATTGACCACAGCCGCAACGGAACAAGCCGTCCCCACAACAGCCAGTCGCAAGCCTGGTGGAGGCCCTCCCATAGTGGTTCCTTATCCGATCACTGGAGGCGGTCCGACGGGCACCTGGGTGCGGGTGGACTAAGCAGGCAACTGTCGTCGGACTGCTGCTAGGAGTGCGAGCAGCCCGGCCATCACCGAAAGCAGTGTCCAAGGCTTCTGGACACTACAAACAAGAGGTGGCACGAGACGGCGGCCAAGGGCCGGAACCAAGACAACCGGGGAAACTACTACGGCCGGCGACGCTGCAACCAGACAGCCACTCGCCGACGGCCGTTGCAGTCCCTGGGAGCGGTCAGGCCGCGGCACAGATTCCACCGGTATGTCGAGTCCAGCCCGAGCCTAACATCATTGAACCGCGCATGACAATTTCAATGCTCGATTTTCCCATTGCCGCACTTTTGGATTCTGGGCCGCTATCTCGCTTATAGGGGATTTCGTTTTCGAACTCTGCAAAACAAAAAAGATAAACCTTCGGGAGTGCGAAACCCGTTTGCAGCTAGCTTCTGGAACAACGATAACAGCTGGAGAAGCCGTGAGGCTGCAGATTCGGTTTAATAAAAAGAAGCGGCGTCAGCGATTTCTTTATCTGCCAGGACTCGTGGTACCCGTGATCTTGGGCCGAGATTTCATTACAGGCGAAAGCATGACGCTCGTCTTTTCCGGTGGTGGATACCGACTGGGACAACAACCGGAGCTGACTCCGTTTACCAAACGGGAGGACTGCATCCCTAACCCGACCACTGCAGACCACTTCACCACGGTGACAGACGTCTTGCCTGCCGGCGTTCGATAATCGTTGCGAAAGTGCCCCGCAAGCAGCCAGCAGAAGCAGGAGCTGCAAGCCGTCCTGCAGTCTTTCTCACCGATGTTCACGAAAACACCTGGAAAGACTAACATCCTGCTGCACCGCATTTAAACCGGTGACCAGAGGTCGGAATTTCTTTCGCCCTCACTCGCCCTTACCCTCACAGGAACCCTCCACCTAAGCCCCTCACTCTCCCACACCCTCACAGCTACACTCACCTTCAGCCCCTCACTCACCCTCATCCTCACAGTCACACTCACCTTCAGCCCTTCACTCACCCTGACTGAACATCACGGCCCTCACGCACTCATGGCCCTCACGCCCCTCACCGTACTCACGGCCCTCACGCACTCATATGCCTCTCGCACTCATGGCCCTCACGCCCCTCACTCACTCACCGCCCCCACAGCCCTCACGCACTCACCGCCCCCACAGCCCTCACGCACTCACCGCCCCCACAGCCCTCACGCACTCACCGCCCTCACAGCCCTCACGCACTCACCGCCCTCACAGCCCTCCCGCACTCATACCCCTCCCGCACTCATACCCCTCACGCACTCATACCCCTCACGCACTCATACCCCTCACGCACTCATGACCCTCACGCCACTCAGGCCCGCTTCAGATGAAGCAATTTCGCCAAGAAACTTGACGTCGCGACACCAGCAACACGGGCCGCACGCGTTGACACGAAGCAACCAATTTTTGCCATTTGCCACCATCATGAAATTTTATTTTTCTTGCACTATTTAGAGACATTATTACGCGCTATAATCGTGTTTTTATGCATTTAAATCTCGCTGAGAAACCAAGGCATCTTTTTTTTCGGTTTATTTCCAATAACAATCAATTTCAAACCAGAACCAAGTCTTTTGTTGTCATCATCACCGGCACGAGGTATCACATGAAAATATCGCGTTCTTGATTGGATGCAGCCGCTTCAAAAATCTTCGAATTGCTCTGAGTTGCTCGCTTGATTTGAGCCGGACCCGATCTCAGATATTTGTGTCGATCTAGAGAAAGCTAGGGAACAACCCGCCAGGCCACACCAAAATTGCTGAGAAGGTGGATCCGTCTGAAGGGGGCCTCATGCACTCAGGGCCCTCACACCCCTCACGCACTCACCGCCCTCACGGCCCTCACGCCCCTAACGCACTCATGCCACTCACACACTCACCGCTTTCACGCCCCTCACGCACTCCTGGCCCTCACACCCCTCACCACCCTCACGGCCCTCATACCCCACAAGCACCCCTCACGCACTCACTCACCCCTCACGCACTCACCACCCTCACGGCCCTCTTGCCCCTCACGCACTCATGGCCTTCATGCCACTCACCCCCGTCACGCATCTCACGCACTCATGGCCCTCACACCCGTCACGCACTCACCACCCTCACGCCCCTCACGCACTCCTGGCCCTCACACCCCTCACGCACTCACCGCCCTCACGGTCTTCATACCCCTCATGCTACTCATGGCCCTCATGCCACTCACCCCCGTCACGCATCTCACGTACTCATGGCCCTCACACCCCTCACGCACTCATGGCCCTCACACCCCTCACGCACTCACGGCCCTCACACCCCTCACACACTCATCGCCCTCACGGCCCTCACAGCCTTTATGGCCCTCAATCACCCTCACCCTCATGCATTTTCCTGGTTCAGAAACTCCCTCACCCTCGCCTCACCTGTGAAGGGGAGGGTGAGTGAGGGTGAGTGAGGGCCCTAATGAGTGAGGCTTGCTGAGGTATGCCGGTGACGCGCCGCCTCGGAGATGCAACCCTCGACCGATCAGCGTCCACAAAAGGATACTCCTTGATGCGGCGCTCGAGGAAATGATCGACACAGGTTCAGTACGTGAGTCGAAGAGCCCCTGGGCATTCCCCGTTGTTCTCGCTCCGAAAAAAGATGGAACAGCCAGACTCTGTGTGGATTACAGGCGGCCTGACGATGTGTCCGTACGAGGCAGCTACTCTTTCCCCAGCATATCCTCCGTGATGTGCGAGCTCGGTAACGCGACCGTGTTTACAACGCTGGATTGCAGTCGCGGGTTTCTTCAGATCGAGATTCACCCATCAGAGGTTCCAAAAACTGCTTTCATCTGCCACAGAGGGTTGTTCGAGTTCACCCGACTGCCGTTTGGCTTGTCTAACTCTCCAGCCAGTTTTCAACGCCTGATGGATGTTGTACTTGGGAACTCGAAGTATGAATTTGCCATGGCATACATGGATGACGTGGTTGTTTTCTCGAGAACTATTGAGGAACATGCCGAACACCTTCGGGCATTGTACTTGAGCGAATGCGTAATGCTGGGCTCACGATTCATCCCGGAAAGGTTCACTTGGCCGTACCCAAGATTAACCTCCTTGGATTCGTTGTGGATAACGGCACGCTCCGCCCCAACGAAGATAAGTTGCGCGCGAACGGAATACCCAAGCCAACGTGACGTAAAGAGCCTACAATGATACCTCGGAATGATTGCGTTCTACGGGGATTTTATTCCACACTGTTCCGAGATATCCCGACCACTCAACCCCTCCTAAATAAAAGGCATCAAGTGGTGTTGGGCCTAACAACAATGCGCATTCGCAGCCCTTTCAAAAGCCGTGACTGACAACGCTTGTTTACAGTTCCCAGACTTGAACAAGCCGTTCGTTCTGCAGACAGATGCAAGCGACTGTGGCCTGGGTGCTGTCTTGATGCAGGAGTATGGCGGTGTGCTCCGGCCAGTTGCTTTCACGAGCCACACGCTAACTCCAGCCGAGCGCAACAACAGTGTCGCAGAACGTGAATGTCTCGCCATTATTCATGCTTTGAAGCGCTTCGATATGTACCTAGATGGCGCAACGTTCCAGATTCAATCTGATCACTTAGCGCTATCATGGCTAAGGGGAATTAAGAATCCAGCTGGACGTCTTGCTCGTTGGGCGCTTACGCTACAACAGTACGACTACTCCATAGTGTACCGCCCGGGGTCAACCAACAAAGTTGCTGATGCGCTCTCTCGTGCTCCACTTCCCGAGGAACACTGGCAGGATACCCATGGCTTGGTGACCGTCGCGGCCACGACACGAGGATCCCCAGATTCACGGTGGGGTACATTGGTGAGCCGCGAGGAGCTTCGCAAGGCGCAGCTGGATGACAGACTTTGCCAACGCGTGTCCGCTTGGCTGGCAGCAAGAGGTCCAGTTGACCGCCCAAGTGACGAGGAGTTCGACCCCTACTTGATGAGCGACGACGGCCTCCTGCTGCGCTACATCCCCCAGGCCGACGACGATCCGGATACCCCGCAAGCTACGTAAGCTTTTCATCCGATACATGCATGACTCTGCCTTGGCAGGACACAGCAGTGGGAGCAAGACTTACGAAAAGTTATCCCAAATTGCTACCTGGTCAGGCATGAGGCAGGATGTGCTCCGATACGCTCGTAGCTGCTCGGTGTGCCAGAAAGCAAAACCACGTGGTGATCAACCCCCCGGTCTCATGCAACCAATCGCGAGTCAGAGCCCTTGGCAGATTTGTTGCTGTGACGTCATGGGCCCTTTCCCACGTAGTACCCGCGGCAATCAGTACTTGTTCGTGGTAACCGATCACTTCACGAAGTGGGTTGAGTTATTTCCATTGCGGAAGCTAGATTCGCAAAAAATATGGGAGTGTCTACTTGAAACATTCGCCAGGTTTGGCTTTCCTGCACAGCTTGTAAGCGATAATGCCTCCTATCTAACGAGTAAGGTGTTCGTAGACGCATGCGCGGTGCTGGGAATCAAGCACAAAAAAACTTCCCCATACCACCCGCAAGCAAACATCACGGAAAGAGTAAATCGGAACCTTGAGATAACGTCAGGCTCAGCCCTCAACTGAGTCTCATGTCGTCTGCTTCCTTTGTTTTCTACGAAGCTGGCTCATGGGCAACACCGTCACTACACCCGCCATCTGAACGACACGGCGGCCGGTCTCATCGTGGACCGCGGCCGCCCTCTACGGGACGGAGCGGCAGCTGGCTCGGATCAAGGAGGACCACATGGAGAGCAGCCACCTGCTGGAGACGGTCCAGAGCAGCAAGGTGGTCGCCAGCCGAGCCTTGAGCAAGGAGCTCAAACAACAAGCTGGAGCTGACCGAGCCGCTGCTCTTACGCATAGCACGCGTCCACCAACTTGGTGAGCGCGACCTCTGACGGGCTATCGCGCTCGTTCAGCAGGCGCCGGTCGGACTTGCAACGCCAGTCCTCCCGGCAGCGCCATCCACCCCCTGACGCCCACGACGTCGTCTCTGTCATCGACATTTCGGACGAAGCTTGAGGGGGGGAAGTGTGGGCACCCTGGCGGCTCCCCAGCCCAGTTGCCCGACTGCGAGGCAAGGGTGCCGAACTTTTCCCGCGTGGCGGCGACGTCACGCCAGCCACGCGCACATCGCGTGCGCCGCCTTGATAATAGCCTCGTCCCACTAGAGCGACAAACACCGATTTTTGTCCGACGACACCACAAAGTTCCGTGTCGCCGATGCTGTCCCACTACAACGACCGATGCCCGCGACAATCGCCGACACGCGCCGACAAACGATCGACGACGGACGAGTCCTTGTCTGTCGTTGGACTTGAAACGCAGCAAGCAGTCCCACTGAGGAACATGTCTCGGAGACAAACGTACCCTCCTCGCCCGGTTGGCCTTCTGTTGCCTCCCTTCCCACCCTTCTACCTTTCCTCCCGTTCCTCCCGTGGCTCGCTTCGCCGCTAGACCTTCAGAAATGCCCTTGGCGGCCACTCCTCGTTCCCGCAGTTCCGGTCCCTCGATTGCTCGTCGCGGGCGCGGCTTGCTTGCTTGCGCCGGGCGGTCGGGTTGCGAAGGGGAATTTGCTGTGGTTGGTTTTGCTCGCGAAAACTTGGTGCGTGAGGTGGTGCTTCAAGACGCCGAGGTCTACGGCCCTGCATCAGGATGGATACCCACTCATGTTCGAGGACTAACCAAAGTAAGACCTCTCAACACGAAGTAGGACACCACGTTCCGCGGCAAGCCATTCCGGCAGTCGAGAGACTTGTCATCACGTTCTGTGATAATCGGGATGCCTTATTGTCCTCCAAAAAAACGCCTGCCCTTGATCATTCGGATACGAGGTTATAAACATCCTCAAAATCGGCGTGAAGTTCCGTGGCGCTACACTAGAATTCCTCGAACGACTCAAAAAAGGAACGATTCGGTTATTCTAACTCGGAAAAAGCTTGGTGTGGATTGTCACGACTGTTTGCGGAAGGTCGCCAACGGCAAATGAAGACAAGTGAATGCTTTAATCGAGAAATAAAGTAATCGTCTCCTCTTACACCGTGTTTGTCGGCGCGTTTTATGCCCAAAGAGCAAAACACGAAAACCGCGTCGCCAGACTCAGTTTGTCTGTGTATTTCGAAGTGTTTTGTTGACAACTCCAGTCCCACTAGGAAACAAGTTTCCTTGTCTCTGTGTTCTGCGTCGTGTCCGCCAAGTGGGACGGCGGACTTCGACAAACAGGCTGTGTGTCGGTGTCGTCTGTCGCTCGTTGTCGTGTGTCGCTGTCGTTTGTCGCTGTCTGTCGCTCTAGTGGGACGCGGCTATAAGGCGCATCAGAGGCAGCGCACAGGGAGTCGCTACCTAGACTCAGGCGCCGCTGGTAACCATGTTAATCCTCTCGTCCATGTCCCATTAAATGTATTTTCTTGTTGTTGAAACCGTTGGCTCCGTGTTGTTCCTCCGGGTCGGGTATGCAGCAAGGCAAACCGACCACAACCAGTGTTGCCAATTTAGCGTTTTTCCCGCTAAACTTAGCGGTTTTTGGTTCTGTTTAGCGGGATAAATCATTGTTTTGCGGGCGGCGGGATTTTCAGCCGGTTTTATGTAATCTTAACGGTTTTTTAGAGATATAGAAGTTTTATATTGATTTACTATCGACTATGCCCCTCCCATATCCATAATCAGCCACAGTCGTCTTCGCTTACTCTCAGTAATGCTCTGGTATGTGAAAGTAACACCTGTGACGTCATCAAAATATTAAGGCATCGAATATCGGAACATGCCTCCTTGTTTTGCGCGCTCACGTTTGAACAGCATGAATGTTCCAATGCTCCTCTGACGATTTTGTCACCGCCTCGTGAAATGGCCCCGTTAAAGTATGCTCAACAGTTTAGAAGAGACTGGCTACAAGACCCCAAACTTAGACTGCCTAGTCCTACTGGAGGCTCCTAGTGATAGCAGACGAGCCAGGTGCCGCTATTGCAGAGCTGATCTATCTGCGAAGCACAAGGTTTCGGTCGCGCACGCTGCAACAAAGAAGCATGTTTCGGCCGATTGCAACTTTCTCCTCTGGCAGGCAGACGACTCGACGACTCTACAAGTCCAACGAAAGTATGACCAGTCACGCACTGCTGAAGGGTCCCTTGCCATGTTCGTATGCGCTCACTCTGCGGTTTTGGCTTCGGATCACCTGGCGTGGCGTGACAGATTTCTAGCCAAAACAAAGGCAAAGCTTCCTTTCAGATGACATTGATATGATCTATACTGTTATTATACCTTTGGGCAAAAATTAAAGCAAAACAAAAATGTTTATAGAAGTCATTTTGCACTGTGTTTTGGATTTAGCGGGTTTTAGCGGTTTTCGGGATTTCGACTGCGGGTTTTCAATTTTTGAGTTGGCAACACTGACCACAACCTTTACCTTCCCCTGACCACGAAGAAGGTCCTCCATCATTTCCGGCGACCTACAAGGGGTCCGTGAAACATGAACGGTTGAGAACCACTGCCCTAGGGCATGATTATGATGAACACTGACGGTATATAATTAGCGTCAGATCACTAGGCCGCTTGTTCAAATTGCAAGTTGAGGAGGGGATCAACAGCTGTCTCTTTCCTTTATTTTTTTCTACATCTGTTATTGCGCGGACGGGAAACTAATGGATGTTTTTGCAAGCTATCAACGTCAGGAGTTACTTTTTAACAGCATTTATTGAGAGTAAAAAAAATGTCGCAAGACCAATTTTACATTATTGAGGCACTGTTGTGACTCGGGGCTTGTCCATGTAGTCGATCTCCGCTGGAGCCATGCGTCGCCCAGGACATCGGGCAGAGTTGGTAGCGAGCCAGGGTGTCTCTTCTCAAACTGTTTATTTACATTCTATGTACAGTCTGCCGTACGGCATGAGAAAAACGTGAGAACACACCGAGAGCGCGTAAAACCGCTCTTTTTATAAGGTCCCCCTCCCTACGTCTCTAGGCCAGGACGCCGTTCCCCAACTGGTCAGGCCCCGCCCACTAGCACGCACAAGCACACAGTGTAGTAGCGGCCGGACATCACATCCCGGCGCCGAGTCACTCCCGCCCTCGAATGCCGCGCCGAAGAGGCGACAACAAAGGGTCCACTGTCAGCCTGGGAGACGACGCTGGCCGAGGTGGTGCCGATCTCTCCATTAGGCGGCTTTGTGGCACGAAAAGGGTTGGGCCGGAACAACCGCAAGTGGCGTCCGAAGATGATCCGTGCTGAACACACCCTCACGGAGGTCCCGCAGCTGGCGCACCGTCATCCGGAATCTTCGCACAGTAATCCCCCCCCCCCCCCCCCGGTTCCTGCGTCGGGTGACCCCGTTTCGGGCCAGCGTAATCCCCGCCAGAAGTAAGGGTCCGGCTCAGCTTCGCGCCTAGGTGTGGCGACATCAACACGGGGGTCCTCCGTCGAAAGCCATCCCATTGTCGCCTCTTGCTTCGTTTCCGGGCTCAACTGACCGGAACCATGCATATGGCGACGATACTCAAGGGGGTTCCCCAGTGCCGGGTGGTTTAGATCGAGAGGGTGTGGTCCGGGGGCCGTTCATAACAGCTCCTCCGCCGCCAGGTAGTGGACTCGAAGGGGTTGCAGTCACCGCTGCTCTCCGAAGAGTCCGGGAAGTTCCGCTTCCTCCGTAGACTTGGTTGGCCAACGAAGAACTGCCCCGGGTGGAGCAGACTTGGGTGAAGACCTGTCGAAGGCATAACAGAACCCGCAAAAAAACGAAGCCGTAACCCCAGCCAGTGCCCAACACTCCACCAGTGAAATTTACCAGGTAGCGAAAACAAACAATTAAGACCACTAATGTGAATACAATCAACCCCGTAACTGATACGTCAAAATATCTAGAAAATATACACCACGCAACCAAATGTAAAGGTCAGAAGGATATACCGCCTCGGAAAACCGGCGATTAACTCATTCAATTTTGATCCCAAAGAAAGTCATATGACGATGCCTTTTGTCAAAATCAGGCTGACATCAAACCATATTACACACGCAAAAAAAAAAAAATAGAAGAAAAAGGCAACATTATCAAGAATTTCAACCTACGCGACAAAGCCTCTGCTAAGCCCATCCGCATTCCCGTTTAGCTTGCCTTTTCGGTACTTTACTTCAAAATTATACCGCTGTAGAGCTAAGCTCCATCTCAGAAGACGCCCATTCTTTGCGGACATGCTTTGGAGCCACGTGAGTGGGCAGTGGTCTGTCTCGAAAGTGAAGCGCGTACCTGCCAGATAGCAATCCAACTTTCCGGCCGCCCATACCAGGCATGCACACTCCTTTTCCGAGGCGCTGTAGGCCTCTTCTCTGGTAGAAAGTTTCCGGCTAACGTATAAGACAGGGTGCTCCTTCCCATCGTCCTCCCTCTGGCTTAACACGGCCCCCATGCCCCAGTCGCTCGCGTCACACTGCACTATGAAAGGACGGCTGTAATCCGGCGACCGAAGAATCGGCTGGCTCAACAGTTGTCTCTGAAGTGAACGAAAGGCGTCTTCCTTCGCATCACTCCACACCACCCGCAAAGGTTCAGATTTTCGAAGAGCGTCTGTCAGCGGACTAGCGATCTGGGAGTAGCCTCGGATGCAGTGTTGGTAGTATCCCGTTAAACCCAAGAATGATCTTATGTCCGTCTTGGTTAGTGGCCTCGGGTACTCTTCTACAGCTGCGGTTTTGAGCTCAGACGGCCGTCGGTATCCTCTTCCTACGATGTGGCCCAGGTAGCTAACTTCGGCTCGGCCTAGCTGACATTTTTCCGCTTTTATGGTCAATCCCGCGTCGCGCAGGCGATTCAAAACCTCCTTCAGATTTGCCACGTGCTCCTCCCAACTCTCAGAAAACACAGCAATGTCATCGAGGTAAGGAAGAGCAAAAGTTTCCAGCCCTTGCAATACCCGGTTCATGAGATGGGAGAAGCAAAATGGCGCGTTTTTTAAGCCAAAGCTTAACACTACTGGCCGAAAAGTTCCCATCGGAGTGATGAAAGACGCGTACTGGCTTGCCCGCTCCGTTAGGGGGACTTGCCAGTAACCTCTAGTTAAGTCTAAAGTTGACAGAAACCTTGCGCTGCTTACCTGTTCGACTCTTTCCTTAATATTAGGGATTGGGTAAGTCTGGTCCCGCGTTATGGCGTTTAGTTTTCGATAGTCCACACAGGGTCTAGGACTTTTCCCAGGAGTCTCTACCAGGATTACCGGGGAGGTGTAGTCGCTCTCCGCTGGTACGATGACCCCTAGCTCCAGCATTCGCTTTATTTCCTGATCTAGGATTTCTCTCTGCCTAGGAGAGACGCGATAAGGTCTGGAACGGATCGGAGTATCGGTCGTTAATTCGATGTCATGCTCCACTAGGCTGGTTCTCCCTGGTTTATCCGCAAAACAGTCACGAAACTCATTAACCAGCGCGTGGAGTTCGGCTACCTGTGTTGGATCTAACTCCGTCTCGCGTTCTACTCTCTCCAGCATTCGCTGGAGAGACTCACCTCCTGGCTCGTTACCGACCGCGGGAAAGTCTGTCTCGACTTCTTCACGCATGTTTAGAGCCAGGTTGACTACTGCCTCCCGTTGTCGGTAAGGTTTCATTAAATTGCTGTGAAATATTCTGGCTTCCCTACGCCGGCCAGGCATCTTCACCGCATAGTTAGTGTCAGACAACTTTCCAACCACCTCAGCTGGCCCCTCCCACTGAACTTCTAGTTTATTCTTCTTAGTGGGCCTGAGCAGCATGACCGCGTCCCCTACGGCGAACGTGCGACGTCTGGCTGTTCTGTCGTAATAGAGTTTGGCTTTCGTCTGCGCGGCTTTCATGTTAGCCTCTACTAACTCTCTAGTACTGTGCATTCGATCAATGAGCTCTAAAACATAGGCCACAACCGTCACCTGCTCGCCCTCGCCTTCCCATGCCTCACGATACATTCCGAGGGGAGACCTCAGGGATCGCCCGTACACCAGTTCAGCGGGACTAAACCCAGTAGTTTCATGCGGGACCGTCCGCAGAGCAAACATCGTAGCAGGCAGACAGGCTTCCCAGTCTTTCTTATGCTCGTAACAGAGCGCGCGTAGAACGCGTTTGAGAACTGAGTGCCATTTTTCAACGCTGTTGCTCTGAGGGTGGTAAACCGAGCTGTGCACTACGCGAATGCCACATTTTTCTAGAAAGGTCGTGGTCAGGGCGCTAGTAAAAGCGCTCCCTTGGTCACTTTGCACCTCTGCCGGAAATCCTATTCGAGCAAACACTGACAGAAGCGCGTCAACCACCCCGGCGGAACTAAGCTCTTTTAAGGGAATTGCTTCCGGAAACTTAGTCGCGGGGCAAAGCATGGTCAAGATGTACCGGTATCCCGAATCGGTCACCGGAAGAGGTCCCACGACGTCAATCACCAGACGTCGGAACGGTTCGGTGATTAGTGGTACTAGCTTCAGTGGCGCCTTTTTCTTGTCAGTTGGCTTTCCAACGCGTTGACAGGCATCGCACGAGCGCACAAACTCTTCCACCTCCTTGAAACAACCCGGCCAGTAAAATTCCTGTAGCAATCGTGCCTTGGTTTTCTTTACGCCTAAGTGACACGACCAAGAGCTACCATGCGAAAGACAGAGAAGGGTCCCTGCGATACTTTGTCGGAACTACTAGCTGGTCATAACTGACCCCTTTGCGATCCCTGTACTGTCGGTAAACCACGCCAGAACGAGTGTGGAACGAAACGTTCCGCTTAGCCACTCCCTCCCTTTGAGTGTGGTTCGTCATGTTACCCAGGGTGGGGTCACTCGCCTGTTCGGCCGCTAAAGTGTCTCTGTCCACCTCCACCAGGCTCCGAAAACTCGATGAGTGAGGCGAGAGAAAATGTCCCTCTTCCTGCGGAGTTGATCTATCTACTTGTTCCTGATCCTCAGCCGGATCACTCCCACTGTCACTGCTCTCTCTGGGCGCAACTTCAATCACTTCAGGGATCTCGGTGGAGTCAGAAGTAGTTGATTAATTGCGCTTTTCGTCCCGACTGCCCTCACTACCGTGTTCGGTCGACTGCTTAGCTGCGAGCTCGCGCACCTTGGAACGTGTCAAAGCCTGGACAACTCCTTCCCCAAATCTTAGGCCCCTTTCTCTCAGAAGCTGATCGGATTTGTTTGAAAAGAGGTAAGGGTACCTCTCGGGCAGGGACTTTGATACCGCGGCTTCTACTTCTATTTCCCCGAAAGGCCCCTCCACTTTGACCTTGGCAATCGGCAGACATACGCTGTTCTCCTCAACGACCTGTCTAATCCAGGTGCACTCGCCTGTAAAGTCAGATGGACTTACGTAGGACGGATGAATCACGTCCATTGTAGCGGCTGAGTCACGGAGAACTTTGCAAGGTCTACCGTTCACCACCAAATCGTGCATGTAAGGTTCCAACAGACGCATGTTCTCATCGTCTTCACTCACGAAAGAAAAGACCACTCGTGGTTTGCGGCACCCGGCAGCGAAGTGCCCCGGCTCGTGACACCTAAAGCACACTGAAGGTTTTCGGGACTCGAACGCCTTCCCGTGCCCTTTCTCCTCAGGTTTCTTTCCTCCGTTTTCGCCCTCCTTCGCCGCCCCATCTGCGCTACCGTTGTGGCCACCCTTCTCTTTCCCTTGCCGTAACCTGTCCTTAAACCCCGCTCCGGTCCCTTTCGAGGGGTCTCTGTGCTGGTGACCGCGCCATTCGGGAAGCACGCCACGACGAGAGCTGAACTCTTCAGCGAGTTCCGCCGCTCGCTGTACCGTCTTCACGTCAGGCCGGTCCTGCACCCAGTAGCGGGTTTCTTCGGGCAAGGTACTAAAAAACTGTTCCAGACAGACGCACTCTACCACCTTGTCATGGTTCCCAAAAACCTCGGAACCCTTTAGCCATTCCTCTAAGTTCGACTTCAGGCTGTACGCGAACTCAGGATAAGACTCGCTGGTATTTTTCCTTACTTCGCGGAATCGCTTGCGAAAAGCGTCGGCGGACAACCTGTACTTTCTGAGGAGGCCCGATTTTACTTTTGTGTAGTCCTCCGAGTCTTCCCTACTCAGCCTGGCTACCACGTCCGCCGCCTCACAAGGCAACAACGTCAAGAGGCGCTGAGGCCACGACTCCCGAGAGAAACTTGCCTTCTCGCAAGCCCTCTCAAAATTGACGAGGAATAGGCCTATATCCTCGCCAACCTTGTAGGGCTGCAAAAGATTCTTCATTTTACAACCCTGCTGCCCCACTGAACTTGGTTTCCCAGTTGCCCGCGCAGCTCGAGGTCGATCCTGGCCTTCTCGATTGCTCTCTCCTCGGACTCTTTCTGCGCCTTTTCTCTTTCCACGCGTTTCCTTTCTTCCTCTTGCTCTCTTTTCTCGCGTTCCTGAATAAACTCCCAACACTCCTGCAGTTCGTCTCCGTCAGCACCCGACTGATGAATAGCATCCATAATTAGAGGCTTTCTTTTCAGGCCCGCAATGTCGATCCCCAACTCTAGGCAAATTGCCTCTAGATCTGGTTTGCGTAGTGCCTTGGGATCCATGATACCTGACGTGTAAGTCACTTTTCCTATCACACACCTGGAAGTAGCCCTTTTCTTTCTTCCAGGTAGACGTTCAGAACCAGATTGAATATTACTCTTTGATATCTAAATCCTGGTAAATCTCAAAGGAAAAGTGTCGAACACTCACCGGTGCCGCAGCCCGAACTCCGCAGGTTCCGTGCCGTCGCTCCCATCAGGTCTCTTCCGCGGCTTGGAGTCGAATCGTATCAGGTCTCCTCAGTGGCTTGGAGTCGAATCGTACCGCTGCCATCCAGTTGTTGTGACTCGGGGCTTGTCCATGTAGTCGATCTCCGCTGGAGCCATGCGTCGCCCAGGACATCGGGCAGAGTTGGTAGCGAGCCAGGGTGTCTCTTCTCAAACTGTTTATTTACATTCTATGTACAGTCTGCCGTACGGCATGAGAACAACGTGAGAACACACCGAGAGCGCGTAAAACCGCTCTTTTTATAAGGTCCCCCTTCCCTACGTCTCTAGGCCAGGACGCCGTTCCCCAACTGGTCAGGCCCCGCCCACTAGCACGCACAAGCACACAGTGTAGTAGCGGCCGGACATCACATCCCGGCGCCGAGTCACTCCCGCCCTCGAATGCCGCGCCGAGGAGGCGACAACAAAGGGTCCACTGTCAGCCTGGGAGACGACGCTGGCCGAGGTGGTGCCGATCTCTCCATTAGGCGGCTTTGTGGCACGAAAAGGGTTGGGCCGGAACAACCGCAAGTGGCGTCCGAAGATGATCCGTGCTGAACACACCCTCACGGAGGTCCCGCAGCTGGCGCACCGTCATCCGGAATCTTCGCACAGTAATCCCCCCCCCCCCCCGGTTCCTGCGTCGGGTGACCCCGTTTTGGGCCAGCGTAATCCCCGCCAGAAGTAAGGGTCCGGCTCAGCTTCGCGCCTAGGTGTGGCGACATCAACACGGGGGTCCTCCGTCGAAAGCCATCCCATTGTCGCCTCTTGCTTCGTTTCCGGGCTCAACTGACCGGAACCATGCATATGGCGACGATACTCAAGGGGGTTCCCCAGTGCCGGGTGGTTTAGATCGAGAGGGTGTGGTCCGGGGGCCGTTCATAACAGCACCCAAACATTTGTTTCGTTGTTGCCGAACTGCACCCGAAAGATGTCCCCGAGAATAGAAGTATTGAAATGACTAAATGCGACTTATTGATATGACGTTACAGAACTACATGCGTGTACTGAATGAATACCTATAAAAAGAAATAAATTATTTTAGTGACCTCACAGGGACAGCCGAATGTTGGCAATCACTGTAAGTCTCACACGAGCTTCGTTCTTAAGTTATTGTCCGAGTTTCGACCCCCTTTGTATCTTGCTGAAAGGAGCTATAAAAAGATTTCTATACATCACCAAATACTACTCAGGATCACTGCCTTACGTTAATTACTGATTAAACTCCGCTTTGTTCTTTTCTCTAGGCAATGGAACGCCAAACGATTAGAGAAATACGAGCATCGTTCATCCCCTCAACTTCAAGCCAGAAGCGGCCACGTGGCCTGGTGCCAATCTTATGACGCCAACGTTAATCATACCCCGCGCTGGGGTTGGAAAGGAAGGAAACGCGTGCTGGAGCTCCAGGCATTGTTGGAGTTCGGCTTTTCTCATCACCGCAGTGGTTGGACACGTGCCACTACCAAGTGTCCGCCGCGGCAATGATTGTTACGAGCCGATGTACAGTGCATGCTCACACAGTTCTCCTGTCCAATCTATGAGCCGCGCTCGACTGTTGTCAGGCGGCTTCAGGCGGGTGGTTTTGATCCCACAATTACGAGCTCAATCTTTGCGAAGGCAAGAGTAAAAGAAAGAGTCTAATCTTATCTTCACAATTTCACCACGACAAAGAAGCTTTTGAATCAGTGGCGCCCTGTACGGGACCAGAATAGGACCACTACGCATCTGAAAAATCATTAACATTTCAAACCGATATCGTTTTATTACCCCTTTAAGCTTCATGGGGTGCAGAATAAAAGCAATGGAGAGTTGCTGTTAATAAGTGACAAATAAAATTGTCAAATTAGCACACACAAACCGCGAAGGCAGTTCCTCAGGAATACTTTCCGCCTTTCCACTCTGGTGAAGAAGGAAAGCCAGCGAAGCTGTACTATGTTGGGATTGAGAGTTAGGCAGTATCGCGATACGAATGTATCGCGATAGTATTTTAGAAATGCATTTCGTATCTGCATTTATGTATCGCGATACATTTTTTTCACCAGTATCTGTATTCCTATATCGAAATATATTTGGAATGTTTCTTTGTCTCGCAATACAATCAGGATAAAATGTATTTCGTTACATTTCTTGAGAAATAACCCCCCCCCCCCCCCCCCCCCGAAAAAAAAAAATCAAGTCCGAACGCATCTTTTTTTTACTTCTGAGGGCATTGGGATCAGAGATGCTGGGGCATTGTCACTGCCTTGACCAAGGTTCCTTCTGATTCTCGAAGCTATTTTTCCATGCGTCCTCTTCTTTCTTTTGAGAAGTGTTGCGTAGTCGGGGACTCGAACCAGGTGGCCTGCTTGGAGCATACCTCAGCAAACCTCACTCATTTGGGCCCTCACTCACCCTCACTCACCCTCATCTTCACAGGTGAGGCGAGGGTGAGGGAGTCTCTTGCGTCGAAATTAAATAACTGAATATTATATTTTTGGTACCTAAAACTGATTTTTGGTACCTAAAATTTTTGGCACGTACGATCGAAGGAAACTATATAGTTAATTCGTTTCATGGCGTAAATAGTTATAATGCCAGAACAACGCGGAAAATATATTCTTAACTTAGCGGTTCAAACCGGTTCGAACCGGTTCGAACCGGTTTGAGCCGTTATTTTTTACTCCCCAAAACTGAACCGGAACCGAACCGAAAGCCCTGAACCCGAACCGGAACCGAACCGATAAAAATTTCGGTCCGACACTCTGGCCACAACATCACCTCACGATTAGATGGATCGTCCCTTCTAGGACGTGCTTGGTTATTATCGCGACACGCGTCTAGAAATCAGTCAAGGATAGCGCTCTACGCGGAACGACGAGCTTCCACCACGCCGAGCATCACCACCGACACCACGTTTTTGAGCATGCTATGAGTAGGCGCAGTCTGATTTTTCTCTTGCTTCGTTTACGACACATGGATGGCGCATAACTCCGAGAGTTATAAAATTTGGGAATTTCCGTCACCATCGCTAATTATTCAAAAAAAAAAAAAAGTGGATCAGAATATTCTCTAGTCACACTTCTAAAAAACATTCGCCGGTTATTCATATATTATGATCTCGGTGGTGGTGATTAAGCTCTGATCCAATAGGCGATGTGAATTTGGCTGACGTGCCGTGGCACCACAGATGCATCGCAGTGAAAAGGCAGAAAGCGTTCGATGGAAGGAAGGTATAAAAGAGTCCACTTTTCTTTTAGAAATTCTACAGCGAAAATTGATTTTTGGCTCCATTTTTCTGTTTTTTTTTTTTTTTTTTCACACCTTTTACGACGTGCGGTGGATAAAATTCGATTTCAGAATTTTATCCACCGCACGTTTCAAGGTCCGTATTAGCAAAAAACACACCTTCAAAGTAGTATGGTGCACGTGCGCGTCAGGTGTATTAAAGAAAACCCCAGGAAACTGTTATTGTTGTGGATGAAGAAAGAATAAACAATTAAAACAGGGACAACACAACCACATCTTTCATTGTTGATATTACATTGCAGTAAAACTATCAAAATTTAACTGTGGCTATTATACATAGGCATGTGTTAGGCAGCAACGTTCTGAAAACCTGCGTTCCTTATTTGCGCTTTCTTAATTCCGAATCGAAGAAAATATTTTCATATCGGGAGGAGATTTATAAATCCCCTCAATTAGGTATGACTGGGCTTCTTTATAGGTTCAATTTTGTGTAAACTATGTCGTTTACTTGCCATCCCAATGTAGGTATTAGGCTTTCTAAAGCTACAGTCTGTAAATATAGCCAGATTGAATTTAACAGAGCTCATGAGTGGGCAGTAAGGAACAACCTTCATGAATTCAGCTGCATTTTTGTTGAAGCATGGGGTAACCGTAGTAAAATGTGTGGAAAAAGGTGAAACAACTGTTCAATATTCAAATTAAAAAATATTTTGCCGAAAGCATAACTTACTTTGAGCTGGCTTCGATCCCAAAATTCCATATTTGCACATGCCTAACGAAGAGTTACGTGTTCTTGTGGTAACGGTGCTCACACCAATCGCAATGAATAGCTACACTCTAAAAAAAAAAGGTGTCAAGGGAGAGTAACTGCCCTAAGTTACCCTCCTTTAACCCTATCCTCATCCAAGTTACTCTTTCGCGACCGCTTCTTTCGATGATACTCTCCCTTAACCCTCACTCGAACTCTAGAGTAACTGTAGCTAGAGTTAGTTTCTCCTCGCGATATCACGGGCTGTCAACAGATGGCGCCGCTATGGGGTCGGCGCATTTTCGACGCTGCTCGGCGCAGATTTTTGTTGTTGTGTTTTTCTTTTTCCGGGGAAGAATTTTTTTTTCCCTAGCCGCTTCTTTTTTTTTTTTTGGGGGGGGGGGGGGGGGAAGATGGGCAAGGATATTTTAATAAGTGAGTTGATACAGCCTACCTTTACTTAATTTTGTCAACGCGCAATTCAAATGTTTTTTCTGCTAATTAAAAAAAAAGTGCAGAATTTAAGGTGGTTTTTTGCTGCTCCTTTGTGCATATGCGTCGCCAGCGATACGAGCTTATAGGGACCACCAAATGAGGCCGCCGATGTCCGCGTCTATGCATCGCCCTCCCGTCGCGGCCAAACGGATGGGACTTTCGCTTTAGATTATTATGTAGACTTATGATCTTGATAGAAAAGCTTCGTACCCTAACTAGGGGTTTATGGACTGCACTTCGTGTCAGGAGAAGAACATTTTTTGCCTCCAACATGGTGACAAGGCACTGATAGTAGACGACAATGTTGGTTTTGACCTACAGTTTACCCGGAAGTGACGTCAGCTGCAACAAACGTATACTTAGAAGCGTCAGTAAAAACAAACAACCTAACTGAAAGAAGTAGTAGTGCAAACTCAGAGCGGCTACCGGCAACTCAATTTTATTTGGAAAACACGAACATATTTGCACACCAGCGGCGTAGCCAGGGGACGGGGTGTTGGGTGTTGAAGGGTCGGAACACCGCCGAAGTTTCATGGTTGTCCCCTTTACCCCTTTCGCTTTTCCAATGTCAGTATTTTTTGTGTGTGTGTTTCGTTTCGACAATCCACTACGGCGAGGGGCGGTGCATGCCCACAACATACCGAAGCAAAACGAAAAAGACGAGGCTGTCAGTGGACTGCGTGAAAAACACATCTCCGGCTCCGGCTCTTCGAACCAGGACCAACTTGAATAATAGTATTTAAGTTGGTCCTGCTTCGAACAGCCCTCTCCAAACTCGGCCACGTTTGTAACCGAAGCCTTTCTTCAGGCTCGCAGGTGCGAATGGCTTAGCTCCCGACGTCATAAAAGCCGTGAAATCCTGACCTCGAAAGACGCTGGCCTCGCTTCGGGGAATGCAGGCGGCTTAACTAAAGTTCCCCTACCCTTTGAGTGTCAAGGACTCGACGACAATCTCAGGGCAGCACAACAAAATTCCAAAATAGCAATGATTTGACTTTACGAACCCTACAATGCGGAGAAAACCGGACGACAAAATAACCAACACTTAAGCGTTTTTTTTTTGTTTTTTTTTTTTTGCTCCGTCTTTTATTTATTTTTTTTTTTTTTAGGGTTCTCTCGCCTGCGCTTATTTAGCTTCAATATGGCACAAAAATGCAAAAAACACACACACACAAACATCCCCATCGTTAAAAAAAAGAAGAAAAGAAGCAACAGAGAAAAGCGACAGCATATGCACTGTTGAAGCATATTTGTAATGCTCATAATCACTTGGTTTGAAAGCGTATCTAGTTGACTTCTTTAATCGCAGAAGTGGGTAATGTTTACATGCTTGCGTTCAGCACGTGAGTCGTGGAACTTTTTCAAAAATGAGTTCAAAAGCCAAGCCGTTCTTGACGTTCTTTTTTTTTTTTTTCTTTTTTTTAAGAATGATTATTGACCTACAACTTTAAGCGTGTCATCACCGTCTCCAACAGCTAGAGTCGGCACATTCACGTCAGGCAGCATCGTCCGCCCTAGGCGAGAGCGATGCTGTGGCCAACGACGTCGGTCTCTATGTCGCAAGCCTCGACTTCGATCAAATCGGCGGCCTGTGCGGAGCATTCGTTTTGTTAAATGCACTTCCTGGGGAAGTACTGGTTTTGACACAGATGTGGAGGGACCGCACCGCGTAGCGCGTCTCGGCGGTACAGGCAACTTGCATTTGCCTAGAGGCCTTGTATCCTAATGTAACCCGCCTGCTTAGCTTAACCCGCCTGCTTAGCGCAATAGCTTCCACCATGCTAATTATAAACACCGTCGAACTTGTTGTCCGTAAAGTAATGACGTCACGAGAGGAAACCATAGGAGGGCGCCACCAAAACATCTCGCCTCTAATAGGGGCTGCGCTTTTGAACATTCACCGAAATATCCAAATCGGCACCGAAAGGGTACTCTCACTTCTTTCTATCGACCGACGGCGGCTTCCACTAAATGTTTAGACCCCACAAAATGATAGAAACTGGTATTTTTTTCTTCCACTTTCTCGTAAAACGACAACGAAGAACGGAAATAGCCTAAAACATGACTATACAGCGATATTTTCTGAAAAAATGTGATCCGCGCAGGGGAAGTACTGGTTTTGACACAGATGTGGAGGCACCGCACCGCGTAGCGCGTCTCGGCGGTACAGGCAACTTGCATTTGCCCAGAGGCTTTGTATCCTGATGTAACCCGCCTGCTGCCAATCCTGGCCACCATGCTCGTTAGCAGCGCTGAATCGGAACGTTTGTTTTCTAGACTCCGAATACTGGGACGTTGAAGCACCTGAGTGCTTCAACGTCCCAGGGGCGCTTGCTACTCCCTTCCAAGCTGAGACCAGACGCTCCGCCTTCAACGCGAGCTCGCTGGCTTCGGTAGTGCTTTGGTTGCGCGTGCCTGCGCGATCACACTTGTTTTTGCAAGGGCAGAAAGATGGCGACATGTGCGATCAAAAGCGTCGCTGTGGTCAGCCTTCTACGATTGGCCGAATGGTGACTATGACGTCAGCAAAGGTTTTCCCATCGACAGAAATAAGAGTAATGAAAGAACTTCAATTTTGACGGTGTTGGTAGTGTTGGTTTTAGAGCGCAATAGCTTCCACCATGCTAATTATAAACACCGTCGAACTTGTTGTCCGTAAGGTAATGACGTCACGAGAGGAAACCGTATATGAGGGCGTCACCAAAATATCTCGCCGCTAATAGGGGCTGCGCTTTTGAACATTCACCGAAATATGCAAATCAGCACCGAAAGGGTACTCTCAGGCCTGGTTCACACTTGCGCATCGGCGGGCGAATCTGCAAGAATTCGGCCGCCGGGCGTAGCGTCCCCTGTGCATTGCCGCGGCCAATTCCGCTTCGGCGACAGCGCATTAGCTGTAAGTGTGAACCAGGCCTCACTTCTTCCAATCGACCGACGGCGGCTTCCACTAAATGTTTAGACCCCACAAAATGATCGAAACTGGTATTTTTCTCACACTTTCTCGTAAAACAACAACGAAGAACGTAAATAGCCTAAAACATGACTATACAACAATATTTTCTGAAAAAATGTGACCCGCGCAGGAGCAATGAGAGTGACGCTTCACTATTCACTTCACTCATTGCCCCTCTGCGCATTGCAGTTTTTGTGTTTAATCGTATTCTAAACTTCGCTATTCTCTGGCACTTTTCCATAGTTTTCAGTCATTGGATACCCGAGTGTTCCGCATTGAAGTGCACGCACCGTAATTTTTTGTGAGCCTGTTTAGACTTTTTTGCTCGAAGTCAATTATAATATTTTCTGACTGCGTTCTTTCGTCGTTCAACATTAAATTCTCCTTTTTTTAAATACTGGACGAACGAGATGGTGGAAAAGAAGGTTGGACTTTTGTCGTCTAAGAAACAGGAAAATAGCAAACAAAATTGTGTTTGGGCAGTTTCTTTTCCCGGTCTCTTCTTTTCTTTCTGTCTTTCAAACAGCTTAAGCAAAGAAAAACACCCATGAAAAAAATTCCCTGGCTACGCCACTGATATACACTTTATTATACCTCAAGCCAAATGAATCTGAATTTCTTATTTGATGAAACGAGCGACGACGAACTGATGCTACTGTCATCTTCCTTTACACTGATTTTGAACACCTCGAAATTTTTACCCTCTGTTTTCTGTTCCTACTTGCCCGGAATCTGTGGCTTATCCAGCAAAGGGTCGTACGAACATTTATCACAGTGGACTGCCAAGTTCCCTAAAGAAGACCGCTTTATAGAAAGTTCATGCTCTATGTGAGATCGGGTGGTGCACGAAAGCACCCGATATCAAATGCCCCACGACTGACACCCGCCCTTTTGCCCTGCCTTCAAAGGGCTAGTTTTATCAGAAGCCCATGACGCGAATTCCCAGATCATGTGGCCTGGTCCTCACTGTGACGGCGGAGCATTCTGCTTTTAATTAAGAGACAGCTAGTGTGCACGCGAGCGCGTGGAAGGTAATCATGCCGTCATTTGTAGACCCTCAAGATATTAGGTTATGACATGAAACAACGGCGGTTCAACCGTGTACAAAAATTCTGCACGTGGGGCTATAATACTACACCCGTACGATCGCCCACATGTCGTTGATATTTTAGACTACCGATGGGGCGCATTCTTCATGTTTCTGTGCATGTCTCTTTGAGCGCATGCTCTCCTGTTTTGTTTATTTTGAGGCATAAGCTAGTTAGCTTCACTGGTGCTCTGAGGGAACGCCAAGTGGCCGACAATCTTCTTACAATTTATATCACCCCTTTTCTTTTCGTTGGGAGACATTTGATTTATCGTTATCTTTTTTTTTTTTTTTTTTTTTTTTTGACGAGGCTTCAAGTTGAGTTCAGTGCTTCGTGTCTGTCAATTCCTTTTTGTCCCCTTGTTCTAGAGTTATCATGTGTAAGCAAACTCTACTATATTGTTTTTTTGGTTACCCGGATAGCAAATACCAGCTGAGACAAACCGACGAATTCGAGAGAGGGAAGAGCGTAGTGGAGGGGCGCGCCGATGGCCTCGAAACGGGTTGCTTACGAAGGTCCCTCGGCCTGGCGCAAGTGCTCTATCTCTCCCTCGAAAAAGGCGAGAGAAGGTGCTGAGAAAATAATTTCCCTCCCGTTTTCCCCACCCACCATCACTAATCCCTCCAAATCTCTTGTGAGCCTAGGGGACTCGGCGTCCGCGTCCTTGAAGGAGGAGGGCTCCCTTGATACCTAAGCTGACAGCGGAGGACCGTCGAGCCCGCCATGCCAGTTATCGCGTGCGCCGCTCTCTGCGCGTGGTTACGGGAGGGAGCGTGATCATGTGATTAAAGCCAAATGTACGATTGGCTCACCGAACACCTTAGCTTCCTCTTCACTTTCAGCTTAGGAGTGACGGAGTCCAGCCCGCGAAGCGCGCGCACACACACACACTCACAGAAAGTGGAGTCGCGTGAACCAAGGCCTAACGATAAGGTAGGGACTGGACGACGGTGGGGACGGTCCCCTCAATGTCCAACACGCGCATCCGCGAACTGGAAAGGGGCAGAGGCGCTTCGCAATTTATGGAGTTTTTTTTCCGGCAGAGACAGCTCTTTTCAAGAATGGCAAGATGAACATGCTCATATCAGGCCACCGTGGTGTCAGTTTCTTAAGTTGTTTAGGTTCATTTGATTGCTTAGCGGACGATTATTTTTTACATTTTTTTTTATCGGGTGAACCGGCTCGGCATCTCTTTTATCCACGCTTCCCCAACTGGAACCGGTAAGAACGATGGTTTATTGCCAAGAGCGATCTTCACATGTGGAATGTCAAGACCTTGGATATTCTCTCGGCAGCGCCAACACACCGGTGATCTTCCTTTGTTGTGGCCATACATGTCACCACCAGCTTCGACGGACCGAAGACACGACGGACCACTTTCTTTTGCACGTGAGTGACAATGAGAGGATCCTCTCCTTCTTCTTGACCATCGGAGACATGTGTTCTTGCTACGTAATGTACGTTTTGTCATGATCCGATCCGTTTGAACCGTGTCTAACTCTGGGCCGGGAGTCTCCGACGAGTCCCGCGTGTAGTCCACAGCGATCGGCCTGAAAGGTCCTGTACAGCGTTATTTGTAAATGCTTTTTATTCCAATAGTCTGTGAGAGACGTTCTGATTGGGTATTTTTGTGTTTGAAGTCATTTAGCTCATTTTTTCTGTTAAAATATGGCTGTCTTCTTGAAGGTAGATGTGTGCTGTAGTAAAGTCCTCCCAGTATGTCCAAAGCCGAATTGCACGGGGCGTTGAGTAGTCCTTCTTTGCCAAGATTCAGCTAGTCAGGTGGTTGTGGAGTGTCAGCTATGTCACTGCGCTATGCGAGCGTATTTGCCAGTACTCGTCTTTACTTGACAAGTTTTTTTTTTTTTTTACGTGAGTGATTTATTGATTGAAGCATCATGTTCCGTTGAACTGTCATATTTTGTTTGTATAACAGGGTATTTATTGGACTGATAATTTAAAAGTACATTTGACACTGGTGAGCTGAAGGGGAGGCCAGCGATTTGATTTATAACTTGTAAATAATATAGAGGCCCCCCCCCCCCCCCGGCCCAATATGCGTACATTTATAACTACATATTTCTGCGCCGCAAACACCGCAATTCCTTAAAACTGTTTCTTTTTTTCTTTCAAATCAACGTAGAAATATAGGTGTGAACTTAAATGTCGAGATTGCAATAAACATGTTTTAAGTTTAGATGAAGGATTGAGAGACGCTGTGATGCTGCCAGAGTAGGGCTAAGCAATTTATAGATTAACCTTTCTACTATGTGGAGAAAAAAAAAGAGCTCTAAATTCGACCTTTCAATGCATGCGCCTGCCCCTGCATTCAGAGTGGTGCAACCAGTTCATCCGCATGCAATAAAAAACATAGAGCCTACATCTATTGCGCAGCAGCACGATGATTTGACACACATGAGCAGCTCGCTGACTTTCTAGTAGTGTCGGTTGTGGTAGAACTTAAGCTCGCCGCGATGCATGTTCTGTTTTGACATGTAGCATATTTATCAGTTATTTTAATACTCGCCAATCTTAATTTGTATGTTCTTGGTATGGCCTACTTTTAAATTTCTTTTTCTTCTTGTTTTGTTTTGTTTAGAATTCGTGAATTTTAGTAGGTACAACTTTTTCTTTATTAAGGTTCAATGGTACTTTATGGCGAATTATCCCCTTGTAGAGCTGTAGTTACAATATTTAATGATTGGTCTCCCCAAACTTAGATGTTACTTGCATTCGTTAGCTTCCTTTCTAAAGTTGTGAAATAAACTATAATATATGGCAGTCAGCACTTAAACGCAATACGTTGTTTACACTAATTTATCTATAAAAATGTTCCTAACATATCGTACGCCGCTTGGACAAATGCAGATGTTAAGAAATTGCATTTGTCCTACCCCTCAGTCTAGTGTCTATGTAATAAAGTTATGTCTTGCACCGCTATGGGCAGAGGCCAGCTGATTTGCTACTGTTTGGAAGGTGGAGGAGTGATGTGCAGGGAAGCTAAACTCTGTCCCTCACTCCCATATTGCCTGTTATAATTGTTCCAAAAGTCAGAGAGAAGGGGGAGGGGAACTGCCCCCTCTCCTTGCCCCCTTTTCTGATGGGGTGCAAACTTGAGGATACCATAAATGAATGCAACCGCTTATGGCTGCTATTGCATACAAGGGAACAAATAGAGAGAGAGCGAGGGATGTGGTTTATCTTTCTCTTAGGCAGGGGATACGAACGGTTTTGGATTTTTGCGGCTGAGCAAGCTAGCAATCAGTGCTGCCTTAGTGTTCGGTTGCGACTCTTATTCAATCGGCAAGAAAGCGAGCCCCAGCCAATTATTGGAGCGCATCCTATGAATGGCTCCTGGGATTTTCGAAAATGGTCTATTGTCTCGCAAATGAGTGCACTGGTATTAACTAAAAGCACTTCGCGAGCTGTTTCCTCTCTTTTAATATTGCTGACTCTGCATTTAAGCATTCATTCTTCACAGGAGGAGGGACACGGCCGATCGACCTATCCGGTGACGAGAATTGACGAAGAGGACTCAAGTGCCATAACTGTGGTGTTGGAGGACCACTCCTTTGAGGTGACGGGCTGGTGCAGCGCTCGTTCTTGCATCGCACGGAGTCGACGACATTTCTTACCGTCAAAAAGCAAGCCAGTCACTCGCAGTGATTGGGCACTTCATTAGTTTGAAGTACAAATAAAGTCCGTCCTGGCTTTAGACTTGATCACGAAGTTAAAAAAAAAACTGTTAGCCAGAGGAAATTTGTGTGTTGGTTTTGCCTTTTTTGCCATGTGCTGAAATTAAAATTTTGGTTTATTAAAACCTATTCTACTGTTTTATTTCAGTGCTGACTTTTTATGAGAACCTATAGCCTCTGTGCAGGCTCATGCTTTATATTTTGTCATTTTTCAGCTGCAGTACCACATTTCCTTTGCACCCATCTCCTTGTGAACATGTACATAGCTGCTTTTAGATTTTAGGGTTTCCTGAAGAGGGTGCTAATTCTTTTATACAGAGTTTAGGGAACACATCAGATGGGTCTGTACTTACTGTACACAATTATTTCTGTATAGTAATTACAGTCCCATTCAAGTGTTGCCTAAACTCTGTATTAAAGAGTTAAGTACTATCTAAGGAGGGGTCATACAAACTGCTCAAGTGTGCTGCAATGTGACATCAACTCTTGGTAGAGAGCAGAGTTAACTCTTTAATACGGACTCAAGGTACAATTCAGATGGAGTTGTATTTACTCCACAATAAGGTTAAAACTACCCTTCCTGGAGAGCGTGCTTAACTCTTAAATAAAGAGTTCAGGCAACACTTCTAATGGAGTTGTCATTACTCTCCACAAACGAGTGGATTCAACTCTTCGCGGAGAACATGTTTAACTCTTGCATACAGAGTTTAGGCAACACTTCTAATAGAGTTGTGGCTACTCTACACGATGGAGTGAGGGTAACTCTTCCTGGCGAGTACGCGTAACTCTTGAATACAGAGTTCAGGCAACATTTTAATAGAGTTGTAGTTACCCTACACGAAGGAATGAAGGTAACCCTTCCTGGAGAGTATCCTTCACTCGTCAACAAGGAGTTTCGGCAACACTTCTGATAGAGTTATAGTCACTCTACACAAAAAAGTGAAATTTACTCTCATCAAAGAGTTTAGGCAACACTTGTCATGGAGTTATAGTTACTCTACACAAAGGAGTGAAGGTAACACTTACACTTACAAATCAAAAGAGTAGCCCTGACTCTCTCAAAGGTATTGGCGTGACTCTCTATAGAAGAGTTAAATGAACACTTGTATGGAAGAGTTAAACATACAC
This sequence comes from Ixodes scapularis, assembly GCF_016920785.2. Classification (NCBI taxonomy): domain Eukaryota; kingdom Metazoa; phylum Arthropoda; class Arachnida; order Ixodida; family Ixodidae; genus Ixodes; species Ixodes scapularis. The sequence continues at coordinate 100,713 of NW_024610183.1, read as the reverse complement.
TTGCCTCCGAAGAGTTATAGTTACTCTTTAAAAGAGTGGATTCTGTGACAAGCCAGTTACACTCCAAAAAGAGTTAAATCGACACCTTTTTTTTTTAGAATGTAGTGTTACTCGCGATCGGTTAGAGTAGCTATGTGCTCCGCTTAGCTGCTCCATGACCAGCAGCAGGTTCAATACGAGCGAGGGAAGTGTGAGACGCATTCAACGCAAAAGTGTCCGTTTGATGTCGAACTTGGCACAATTACGTCACCGTGATACAAAACACCTACAAAGTAGCCAAAAACAGACCGAAGATACCGCCGGTGCGCTTAATAGGCTAATTGAGACATCTACGGAATCGCCAGCGTATGACACTTCAATAAATAAATAAATATTTGCAGAGGCCAGGTCTTCTGTGGGCCTAACACTTTAGTCTCCCAATACTCCAACAACTGCAGTAATGTCTGCGGGCTAACTTTGAAACTGATTGTATAAAACTTTCTGACATGAAAGCTCAACATTGCCTGCTCCAAACGTTGTAATTTCCGCTCTAAAACCAGTCTTTCCCCGTTACAAGAGCTGCTCCTAATCACCACTTGTCAGTTCCACACCTGGAGTTGTTTGAGCTCGCCAGACTGCCGTTTGGCTTGTCTAACTCTCCAGCCAGGTTTCAACACCTGATGGATGTTGCACTCGGGAACTCGAAGTATGAATTCGTCATGGCATTCATGGATGACGTGGTTGTTTCCTCCAGAACCATTGAGGAGCATGTCGAACACCTTCTCATCGTGCTTGAGCGAATGCATAATGCTGGCTTCACGATTCACCCCGGAAAAGTTCAGTTCGCCTTACCCAAGATTACCCCCCTTGCATTCGTTCTGGATAACGGCACGCTCCGCCCCAATGAAAATAAGTTGCGCACACTAAGGATTCACCCTAGCCCATATGACGTAAAGAGCCTACAATGATACCTCGGAATTATTGCGTTCTACGGGGATTTCATTCCACACTGTTCTGAGATATCCCGACCACTCAACCCCTTCTAAATAAAAGGCATCAAGTGGTGTTGAGCCTAACAACAACAATGCGCATTCGCAGCCTTTTAAAAGCCACTCCTGACAACGCTTGTTTACAGCTCCCAGACTTGAACAAGCCGTTCGTTCTGTAGAAGGATGCAAGCGACTCTGGCCTGGGTGCTGTCTTGCTGTAGGAATATGGCAGTGTGCTTCGTCCAGTTGCTCCCACGAGCCACACGCTAGCTCCAGCTGATTGCAACTGCAGTGTCGCAGGACGTGAATGTCTCGCCATTATTCATGCTTTTGGAGCGCATCAACATTTATCCAGATGGCGGAACGCTCCAGCTTAAGTCCGATCACTTAGCCCTTTCATGGCTAAGGGGACTTAAAGGGACACTGACAACCCCCAAATTTTTTTTTTTATTTTTTGCCACACGCTTCATTATGGTGTCGGAGGACTACCCAATTAATATTTTGCAACAGAGTAGCGTATTTTTTTAATAAAGCCAAAAGACGCAACTGCTCGAAACCGAAACCGAAACCCGACGGAGGTCGGAGAAGTGGAGAGAAGAGAGTGAGTGGCGGAAGTCACGTGGCTACACCCGACCGTGTGTGTTTTTTTGTTTTTTTTTTCTCCTTCCCGGTAGCAGACGACATGCGGCGTATGGGAACTGCTCGCCGTGGGATTCTTTTGCAGTTATGTATGTTCCGCTCGTTGTTCTCTACTCCAAGATGAGTTGTTTTGTACATTGAGGAGTTGGAGATGAGTAGTGAGTGCCCGTGGTGAATTTCCATGATCGGCTCCGAAAAGAATACACTCAAGATGTTGCGTGAAGAGCTGGCTCACATGTCCCGCGTCCGAAACAGAAGTGGCATTGTGCGACAGAGTTTCCGAAAGATCAACGGGATCGGGACCAATGGCTGGCTGCAATTCCTGTAGACCATTTACGGGCACCTCGGAAAGCGGACGCTACCTAATTTATATGCTCCTTGCATTTTGTGGAAAGTGATTACATTGAGTTCGCAGGTGTCAAAAAGGATATCCCATACCATCTAATTCAGCGACGTGTCGTCCATATTTGTCTCTTATTTTTTTTTTTTCTTCAGTAATAATTGTAAAAAAAAAAAAGAAATGTAGACATCAAAAAATATTTAGAAAAAAAAAAAAAATTTCACGGGGGATCGAACCCGGCTCTACCGGGTGTGAAGGGGACGTCTTTCCCACTGAGCTACTGGAGCATATCAAAAGTGGGGTATCTTTTTCCTTAGTAATGATTCAGCCGATAAACTGTAAGTTGGAAAGTTTGCTGCCGATTTTCCTCTAGCAAAAGCACTCCCTGGTCGAAGTCGGGATGCACCACGCATTGGCGACATTCTCACCTAGTAAAGAAATCGTACGCGTGCATATTCCACTCGAAGTAGACACGTCGCGCTTGACGTTTGCGCGAGCGATGTCTTCAGCCACAAGAAGGGAGCGACGGCTCGGCGACGTCTTCGTGCAAATCGGCTTGGTGGTCGGGCGTGTCGTACGGGATGAATACCAATTCTTTTGACCAGTCCCAAATTTCTCTTTTAAAGGCAGACAAAATTCGCCGGTACCGCGAACGACAGTTCTGAAATAGAGGTCCCATGCCCGTCGTCCGCTGCCATCGCCGTCCCTGCGAGTCCCACGATACGCGAAACGACGCACGCACAGAATGCTTCCGGTTGTCTGTGGAACTTTTTTTTCAATCAACGTATTTGCAGCGTTTTAGAAGCCACAAAAAATGGGTTTTATATTTTTTCTATTTTTAATATTAGGTGTGTGCTTTCAGTGACCCGCGACTTTGATTAAATTTGGTGGTCGCATCGATACCTTAGAAAACGGCCCGTGACCGCGGAAAAGAGAGTGAGCGAGACTCGAACCGGCCAGTTCTTGATCGGCGGTTTTCGGGCGGAAAGAAACCGAATTAAGAGCCGCAAATTCTGTTCTGGGTAGTTGAGCTCTCATATGTCACGTACAACTAAAAACCTCGGCGAGCATAAATACCCTGTCAGTGTCCCTTTAAGAATCCAGCTGGACGTCTTGCTCGTTGGGCGCTCACGCTACAACAGTACGACTGCAAAATCATGTACCGCCCGGGGTCAACGAACTAAGTTGCTGATACGCTCCCTCGTGCTCCACTTCCCGAGGAACACTCGCAGGACGCCCGCGGCTTGGTGACCGTCGCGGTAACGGCATGAGGATCCCCAGATTCACGGTAAGGTACATTGGTCAGCCGGAAGAAGCTTTGCAAGGCGCAGTTGGATGACCAACTTTGCCAACCCGTGTTCGCTTTGCTGGCAGCAAGAGGTCCAGTCGACCGCCCAAGTGACAAGGAGTTTGAGTCCTCCTTGATGAGTGACGACGGATCCTGCTGCGCTACATCCCCGAGGCCGACGACGATCCGGATGGCTTGGTGTTCCGGACCGTCATTGTCCGGAAGCTACGTAAGCTTTTCGTTCGATACATCATGACTCTGCCTTGGCTGGACACGGCAGTGGGAGCAAAACTTACGAAAAGTTATTCCAAATGGCTACCTGGGCAGGCTTGAGGCAGGTTGTGCTCCGATACACTTCTAGCTGCTCGCTGTGCCAGAAGGCAAAACCACGCGGTGGTCAGAACCCCAGTCTCATGCAATCAATCGTGAGCCCTTGGCGCACTTGTTGCTGTGATGTCATGGGCCCCTCCCCACGTAATCCCCGCGGCAATCAGTACTTGTTCGTGATCACCGACCACTTCGCGAAGTGGGTTGAGCTATTTCCTTTGCGAAAGCTGGATTTGCAAATAATCTGGGACTGCCCGCTGGAAACTTTAGTTAGGTTCGGCTTTCCAGCGCAGCTTGTAAGCGATAATTCCTCTTACCTAACGAGTAAGGTGTTCGTGGACGCATGCGCAGTGCTGGGAATTAAAAACAAAAGAACTTCCCCATATCACCCAGATGCAAATATCACGTGAAGGGTAAATTGGAATCTTAAGATTACGTTTGTGGCCTACACCAAACGCGTGAGGTAAAGCGTTTGCACATGCGCAGTGGCGACAGCAGCACGTCCACGGCTACGTGATGTCCGAGGGTCGAGTTGGTCTATAAATTGCACAGGGCAACTCCACTCTTAGAGATGACACGGTATTTCAACCGCAGAAAAGAAAAAAAAGAAGCCTCGAGGTATCCAGCGCGACACTTTTAAAGCAAAAACGACGTCGACCGCTTTTTCGCATGTTAATTGCAGGGTACTGGTGGGCACAAAATCGCACCGCTCAGATTCGTGCACCAGCTTATCTGACAGCTCTGTGAGATTTAAACAAAGCCTCTTAATGAAAATAAAAATATATTGCGAATGCTTGTTTGCGTTAACAGTGTCCCGGTATGTACATACCAGTCGTGAAGCAGTGAGAGTTCCTCTAGACCACACGAGGTAGATAACAGGTGCCATAAATGTTGTAGGGTATATGATCTTCCATGAGTTCTTATTGTAGACATTTCGTATCTATATATTTTGTGAGCTAGATTAAAAGGTTTCAAAAGTGATGTCCAAAGGTAACGTCGCTGAGAAAGGCGTCACTCAGGCAGACATTTTGACGCAAACAGAACCAAAAAAGGCCCAGGTCAAACCAAAGCGTGCACTTGACCAGTCCCTAAATAGTCGTCACCTAGGCGCGAACGTTGTGTGAACCAATCTGATAAATCTTAATGCAACACATCAATATACGCTATTCTTTTTGATGTGCAAGTATATTACGAATTTATTTCTCTTTTGTGAGTGTACAGGAAAAGTTGTCCATGCTCAAACGAAGAAGCTGATAAAGAAACAACAGCTTTCAAGTAAATACTATACTCTGACTGACAATGTGAAACACGAAATACATTGTTACGAAGAACGCTTTCGAAGTTTATGTTTCACAGGTCACTCTCTTTTGCATTTTATATTTTATTCACAATACGCTATCTGACGTCAAACAAATGCAAAATGCAGATACCGTAGATAGATCCTGATAGTTTCCGAGAGCTGGATTGAGCTCTGGGAAATCGAACGTCGCACTGGCGAAAGTGAAGCCTACAAGAGCGAGGATTTGGAACGGACCAATAGACATGGTGGAAGCGGTATGTACTCAGCCTGATCAGAGAGCCGCGAACTGGGCGATATGGTCGTTCGAACTCTCGAGCTGTGTTTTATTCGCTCAATTAGTTCCGCCGTTTAATTTTTGTAATATTATTATTATTTTGATTATTGTGGTGGGTTATAATTACACGTCGTGAGCACTGTTTTGCTAATTGCGTTGTGACGCTATCTTGGTCTCAGACGAATCCTAGGTTTAATGTCGTGTGTTCGTGTATTACTACTCCGTTAAATACCCAGTAATGATACAATTTAAGTACCCCGGGTATGACGGCTAATGGCGGAAGTGGCACCGGCGGGACCGAGGCTTCGCACGGAGGTGTGAAAAAAATATACTAGAGGAATCCGCGCGGCAGACGAGTCAGAGTTAATGTGCGGAAGATGGAAATGGCTAGTGATTTGTGATGTTTTGGCTCTTGTTACGAAGAGAGTGAAATAGTTAATACACAAGTAATCTTATTCTTCGAGGGCTGAACGCACTGGCGCATTGTGATGCAACAGAAATAAAAAAGAACTGCTTTTGATTTCTATTTTTATAAGAATGCGCTGCAGCAGGTCATCACCCACGCTATCGCATGTATCTTCGGTGCTTCCGAAGCTCGTTATAGTGGTTTTCTTTTTATTTGGTAACTTTATGAATCACGCGCGCTTCAGCTATTTTTAGAATGGGCCATACTTCAGATTGTGGTAGAAGAGAACTGCGACGAACATAGCATAAAATGTAGAAGTGAATTTGATATACTTATTTATCCATTTGCAGAAATCGCGTGAACAGTACGAACCAAAGGAAGAAACTACGCGCTTCTTAAGCAACCTTATTTTGGTCACTCAGTTATTTTTTCCTCGAAAGAGTGCACGGTTTGTAGCTCTTCACCTGGAGCTCTAATAAAACTGACGGGCGTTGGTAAGTGCGGCGAAATTTTATTTCAATAACAAATCAGCAAAAAGTTTGAAAAGAGGTTCTCGTACATACACATGTTTGATTTTCTAAAATGTCCATAAATGGCACACGCAGCAAGCTGAGAACTGTACCGAACTAGTCGAAACCAGTATGTAGACACCGTCTGGAGATAGAGGTCTATATGAAGTTCAGCCTTTATATAGAGCTGTATATGATGGTGGTGCTCTATATGCTGTACCTCCATACTGTCTTCAGTTCTTACCGTCAAATATTTTTGTCGCTCTATATGAAGATTCGTCGTTTCTACTGGATTCATCGTTTCTACTGGAACGCCGGGCGTATGCTTTAACATCGCTCTTGTCCTATCAGGTCCACCTCATGGTGATTAATCGTCACACTATCACGCCTAGATGCACAGCGCAGGTCAAGTGCTTATTGCGAAAGTTCCCCATTCCGCGGGAACGAAGGAGACCACAGCCTGCTTGGGCAGCAGTCCTTGTACCCCGACATTCTCTCTTGGCTCTCTGCGCACAGTAGTTCCGTTGCCTCTACGCCCTTGCTCGCGTCCGCTACCATTCTTTTGGTGCTTTAGGAGTCTTGTTCCATGACCTTGCTACCTTCCTCTGTCCCGGCCATTGTGTCGACGTCGACCGCCATCTCTGTTTTTGACTCCGACGAGTGTGTGTCCGTCGGCACCACTTGCTTCGCCTTGCTCGAGGACTCGGGGGCCACACCAACGGTTTTTGGGTGCTTCCCCGGCGCGACCTCCACGCTGGCGCCAGCAGACCCCTTGCTTGCGCAATTCTTGCGTCTTTCCCCAATTTGTCCGGCGTCAACGTCGCAGCCTGCTCCGCTTCCGCATCGTCCATGATAAGTTCGTGACTGTTATCGTTGGCTCGGATTCCGCCATAACAACAATCGCATATGGCTGATCCAAACTTCAATATTCCCGTGCACATGACCGAGAAGGAACACTTCTCCGTACATCTATCAGTTGCAGCTTATTGTTAAACCGAATGTGAAGGATAACGAAGCCAGATTGACCTTGCCTAATCAGCCTCGCGCTTGCTAACTCCCAAACATTCTAGTTCGAATTGTAGAGATCACGAGACGAATATAGCAGATATATTATTGCTACATTCGTCTCGTCATCTCTAACATTCTAAGTGTAATGTTTCGGAGTTATCTAGCACGAGACTGATTAGGCAAGGTCAATATTGTTTAATTATCGCGGTCTGGTGGGTGCCATGGAATCAATCACGCCAGACAGCGGACATCATTCTCCAAGAGAACTCCGCCAAATGTCTTTTATCTCAGAATTCACAACCGATATACGACACATAAAGGGCACGGAGAATGTTGTCGCGCACACACTCTCTCGACCAAGCATAGCCCCAGTCACTGGTGGTAATGCCGCGCCTCTGACTCCGGGCGCACTGGTCGATGCCCAGCATATGAACTCAGAACTTCATAGACTTCGAACTACACCGGGAGCACTACACCTCAAAAACATCAGTCTCCCTAAACTAGAAAGGACCCTGACCTGCGACCATGGCCGAGAATCCGAGACATTCGGTTTAATTCCATTCCGCGACGACATGTGTCGCCTAAGCCCCGAGCGAAATCACTTTTCCAATTTCCAATGTGCCCTCTGTTTCTGCCCGCACAGCCAATGTTATCTTCGAATCCGGAGAGGAGACATCGTAATGCAGCAAGGGCATAGCACTGATAACACGCTCAAGACAGCTCCGAAGGTCACAGCTGGGCGCGCCTAGCGCAGACGTGCAATGTGTAATTGCTTCTCCCGCAGCCGATGTGCATTCTAAAGTGATAAGCTAACTCTCAAGACTATTGCTCCATCGCTAAAAAGCCAAATTTAAAACGAGCAAAGTTAAAGCTATACTTCGTCTCACCTTAGCATGGACTGGCCCCGGAGGCTGCTCCAGCGCGGGACGGTAGCCTTCATTGGCGTTCGCGCCACACGAGCCCTCGTGCAGCCGCCGAGGTGTCGTCGAAAGCAAATAGCTCGCGCTTTTAGCACGCGACCAACAATAGCCCATGCTAAGGTTAGACGAAGTATTGAAGCGCGAGCCGAATCCGCTGCGTTTTCCTACCTCGCACCGGCGGTAGTGCATCGGACATAAGGCAAAACGATGCTAAAAGTGCTCTGTTTCAGGCTAGGCTTTCTCTTATCACTGGAGCCTGTTAGAGAGGGTCTTCTGGCTTAGGGCGCCTTGGCTCAGGCTAAATTTTGTCTCACCTCAGCATGGACTATTGTTAGCCATGCATGCTAAAGGCGCGAGCCGTTTCCTTTGAATCACTCCTCGGTGGCTGCGCGAGCGCTCGGGCAGAGAGTACTCCAGTCGAGTTTGTCAAGGCTAGCCGCTCCCGCTTGCACAACCTTTTTGAGTAGTACTTCGCAGTCTCACGCTAACATGGACTAATCGCGGAGTCTGCGCTAGCGTGAGACGGCAGCCCCGACTGCGTAGATTGGCATCCTCGCAGCATGAGTGCTCGCGCAGCTGCCGAGGCGTCACCCAAAGCGGTTACCCCGGGCTTTTATTGCGCGTGGTTGCTAAAAAGACACAATTATAGCTTTGGCCGTGATACGGTGGAATATGCAGGTCAGCTATTTATTTGTCTGTTTGTAAACAAGCTCGCTATGGGGGTGACAGCTCAAGAGTGCAGTGGAAGCTCCGCCTTCAGCGCGCGCTCCTTGCTTTCCGCCGCGCTTTGGCTGCGCGTGCACACTTGTGCTATCAAGGCCACAAAGCTCGTGCTGGAAGCGGAGCTTCCACTGCACTCTTGAGCTGTCACAGACTATAGAGTCCACTATTGGCGAGCCCCTGCGCGCTTCCGGATTCGAACTTCTTCCACGTAATTTTGCTTCCTGTACAGCTCGCAAGGACAACGGTCGTTTGATAAGTTTGGTAAATTTATACGATGAGCAATTCAATGGATGACGCCATGGCTGGCAAGTGTCATTCTTCAAACTAACCCAGGCTAGCTTCCAGACGGGAGCGAAGCGCTGTTCATGTTTGACTGACGGCTGAAGCAAACACTGTAGCGCTTGCCACAACACTGGAAAAAAAAAACCCAGCCCTGTGCAATGATCAAGCACGCTTGTTTTAAAAATGTTAACGTCCACGCATCAAAACCGAGTTGCATTAAGTTCATGGGGACCCTAATTCAACGTTGAAGGCTGTTTAGCTCTGGGTTCATTGGATTAAACGTGGCAGAACGTTCCCTGAAGATGAAGCGCGCTCCGGACGCCGAGTTGAGGTCACCACGACGGGTATTGTTGAATAAATTCGTAATATATTAATTGGAGGACAGTCGAGTGAATGTGCACAAGACTGCTGAGACCATAGGCATCTCAAAATAACGTGTGCACAAAACCCTCTACAAAAAGCTGTGTGCGCGATGGGTACCAGCACCACCTCCGAGATAACAAGGCCGTAGTGCTGATAATTTTTCGCCACATCAGAAGGCCGATCGCGGGCCGTGATTGGACGCGAGGGCTGCGTCAGCGTCTCGTGTCTAATCAGAGAGACGGACGCAGCGCTCGTAACCAATCACCGCCCGCGATCGGCCTTCTTCTGTGACGAAACATTATCAGCACTACGGCCTTGTGATCTAGGAGGTGTTGGTACCAGACTGTTCATTCACCAAGACAACGCGCTCTCCCACGAATTGACCGTGACAATGGCAAAATTGGAAGAATTGGGCTTCGAGTTGATTCTTCATCCACCCCATTCTTTTGATATGGCGTCGTGTGTTTTATCAGTGTTCCCGAACTTGAGAAATCTGACTCTGTCGGAAAAAGTTCTCATCAAATGAGAATGTCATTACTCCCGTCAGTTCATATTTTCCAGCCTTTTAGAAAACCTCTTTTTCTGAGAGAAAGAAAATTTAGAAACTCGCTGGACCTAGTGGATAGTCCTCAATGGGGACTACGTTGAGAAACGACATCAATTTTTTCTTCTAATAAAGCGTTTAACCAGCTTTTTTACCAAACTCATCAAACGACCCTTGTATGCACGTTCATATAAAGGTATAACTCGGAACACAAAGCACGCTTTGCATTAGAGATGGACAAATAAGCGCATTACCAGAAGTCTACTGGGGCACGAACCACCCTGGCGCCCTTGTAATATCAACTCATGCCGAGCGCGATGAATAGCCGTTGTAAGGTGGTACAGATAGAGACGGTACCTACTAATGGTTGGACCACACCGAGAAGGTCAGCAGGAGAAGCTCCGTCTCCACCTCGCGCTAGTCATTCTTCGTAAGTTGAAGCGTTACCAAACTTAGAGAGCTGGAGCCGGAGTTGGAGCTTCCCCTGCTGACCATATGTTGTAACAAACTGTATAATATGCAAGTTTTTGCAAGTCGTGTTTCCAGGTTCAGCAAAAACTCTGCAAGCAGCCTTGAAATTGTGGTAACCCACATTATTTTAAGCCCGTGTCGAAATTTGACTAAGTTGTCTGATAGTCACAGAAACATCTGTAAGCTCTGCAGTTGGTAATATTGTGCAAGGGAGAGAAAGAGAGATACTATATGGTGCAAATAAATAAATAATTATATGCTAGTTCGCCCATATATTTTATACCTTCAGCAAAGGCGAGGGACCCGCAACATTTCCTGTTTGAGTCCTGGTTTTCTGAGACTCCCTAACCGAGTGTGCTAGCGCCTGGTAGCTCGGGGCATGTGGAGAGCAGAAAGATCAGGTTACAAAAACCCGGAAGTCCTGGGTTCGTCCCCACCAATCAGGATCAGCATCGTACCGGCACGTGTTTGAGTTGCACAGGCTGAATTTCTCAGGTACAGCGTGAGCCAGTATCACCACCTCTCAAACGGCACACACATAAAATTTTTATACCCTTATTTGTGTAAATGGCCTGTCCTATATGGAGCACCTTTATTCGTGTAAGAAAACACCCCAGAAAAAGGGTGTAATGTCTCACACCCTCAAATAAGGGTGTTTGGACAAGTACGCGAGTAGCGAAAGCGGCCGATTAAATGCGCGGTTGCGGGCGTCAGTGACAGCATACGACGCATTAGCGTGTGGGCTTTATGTTCTTATCATACAAAAACGGACTAATGAAAAAAAAAAAAAAGCTTCCGTCAGGTGGAGTTGAACTGACAACCCCTCGACAACGGCTGAAGCATTCAACCCACTACACCACCCTCAAGATGCAGATTTTCAGTTTTACTCCTGCTACTTAAGTCTTCCTAGCACATTTAGACTTCGAGTGTTTTTTGTTTTTTTTTGTATTTTCGTTAATTTCAAATTTTCACGAGCATCCCAGGACTACTTATACGCCCCTTTTGAAGTATACGCGATCGCGGCTCGATCACGTGCACTTTCCAACCTCTACATCCGGCTTTCGCGCGTAGCGGCGCTTTTCTATTTGGCGGTATCGTCCTACACACGAATTGACATTTTCACGTTTGGTCGCATCAACCCACCGAAATTGAATCGGTCGGACCACCCCGTGCAGTTCATTAGGACTTTCAAACTATACCTGATTGTGACGATCAGTCGAGATGCCTTTATCGCCGTTGTTTGTCGTAACAAAGTTCGATTAACTGATGCCTTGGGTTAATCCGACATTTCACCGACACACCCCTCTCACACCCTGTAGATATGGGTGTAAAGAGAAAGACGAACACTCTTTTAACACAATTTACGAACGATATGTACGTGTAGGTGTGTGAACGGTGTAGGATGGGTGTGAATCGTCCGTACACCGTTGTTACACCCATCAATAATTGAAAATCGTGTAAAAATGGTGTAAGATGGGTGTGTTTTCTAACTCACACCATTCTCACACCCTGTTTACACAATTATGGGTGTTAAAAGTTTTACTGTGCAGATCTAGCTCATGCGGAAACGCTCACGACGAATGTAGTTGCCTGGTTTAATCTTTTGGAAAGCTGTGAGGCCACGTATTTGCTAAACAGGGCTCTTTTGAAGTATGTAGTTAAAAGAAACGCAATTGGCGACAGCGGGCGATGTTCTATGATTAAACAATTCTACAGGGTCTCCTGTTTTCCATCCACCCTGATATGGTGGGCTGTCTTGTGTGCACTTCTAGATAGTATTTTGAAGTTTATATTTCACTTATTATTTTCCTTTTGGTTCAGCACTCTGCTTTCTCAAAGTTAAACAAGCTCGAACGGACGCTTGTGTCTATCAAACGCCATAAACAACGTGCTTTTCCGAGAGATTCTAAAAGCACCACGATTCTATGAGAAAGAAACAAACAAATGTTTATCGAGCGTTTAGCGAGCATGATTTCAGTTTGTTGTTGTGTGGCGATGTTGTGGACGCTGCAAATGAGAAATTTGCCAAGTGGAATATGACCGCTAGCCTGGGGTTTTCAACGTGCACCACGCAGTGGTAATAGACGGATGCGCCCCGGTGCAATGTCCATCCACATCGAAACGTACAGGGGTGGGGATTGAACCCTTGAATCCATAGGCGCTGCGGTGCGACCATTCGATCCTTTATTTATGAAAACAAAGCAGGCAAGATGTTGGGCCGACTTGGTACAACCAGGAAGACCAGAAAATCAGGACAACATGGTGACACGGCGGTCCCAGACAGGGTGGTTCCCGAGAACAGTGCCTGCGCGCCTCCAGATCATTTTATGCTTATGTCCACTTGAGTCCTAAATACTTTAACATAAAATGTGCTGGACCCGAGCTTTTCTTGCAAACATTGGGTAAGGAAGGTATATACGTCATGCAGGAGTCCGAAAAAATAAAGAGTACTGGAGAAAGCGTAGACGCTCGGACACTCGGTTTGGATACTGCGTGCCTCCGATTGTGCTTCCGACATTAAAAATACTCAGCTATTTTTGCTTATTGCACTTAGCTAAAATTGCATGCGGGATTGCGAGCTTCAAATCTCGCCTTGTGGCAGCGGGCAGGGTGCACGATCGCGCTCATATCACAAGTGAAAGTGTAGGAGGCCAGGACAAGGATTACGCTCACATGCTTCGGAGAAAACCAACAGACGCAATATGCTGGTGTGAAACAACTGTGCAACCGCAAGAGACGCGACGTATGCCTTCCACTTACGCTCACGCGTTACTTTCGGCTGGGTTTTGTTTCCTTTGCTCGAAGGCGCTGTTTCCAACAAGCTAACGAAAGGTGCCCCAAATCATGCAGTCTGTCTTACCACTATCTTTGCAATGGTAGAGCGTGAAACAGCATAATGATAAGAAGTACGACTCCACCTTAAAAACTCACAAAAGTCACGTGTCTGGGAGAGTTGAAAGAAGCATTTGCTTTATTCAACATACAGATGCAAGAAGGGGTTTAGAGGCTTCACAAATTCATCACGGAAACCGGCGCATGCTCTTCCTGCTCCCCCGCCAAGCCCTAGTAATTGTTGCATGCTGTCTCAGTCCTTAACCCAGTTTATTAACACAAAATATGTTTGTATGCCAGTTTCTATGAAAAACTGTCAGGTTAAGCCCTTATTTTTTACCGCTACATTTGTTACAATGTTATATGAAAAAAGAAAACAGCAGAAGCGATCGAGTGGGATTGAACTTGGGAACTAATGATCCGTAGCCTGAGGCTATATACAGACCGAGCTATGGGGCGAACACGTTTCAAAGCATCAAAGTTAATTTTTGTGGGACCCGATGCCTACAGCGCGCACTCACGGGGCAAATACGAAGAAGGAGCAAGGAACAAAATATAATACCCGAGACCGAAGGAGTTGTATTGTACACTAGCTGTCTCACCAAAAACCGTGAAGTTTAGCGGGAAGCGGCACTAAGCGCTTCCCGCTAAAAAGCCATCCGTTCAATGGAAGCCTTGTGCCTATATTAGAGAGTTTTAGCAGATTGTTTTTATCCCCGATAACGATACCTCCTCTCCCCTCCGGCGGCCTTGGGCATGCATCGTACCGTTATCAGGGCGAAAAAGCGAACCTGTAAAGCTCTTCATTAACTTTGTAGCACAACTGCCGCCCACCCTAGTTGCAAAATATTTATTATTCGCTCTAAGGTTGCTCCATATCTACTAACTTCGAGGGGCCGTGCGTTCTGAACGTTAAATCGTACTATACTCCGTTCGCCCCTAAGCTGACAGTGCGGTGGAAGCTGCGTTTTGCCAGACCAATCAGTGGCCTGCCTCTTATCGCCTGAACTCGTTCTCGGCACGTGGTATGTGGAGATCAGGGTGGTCACGGGTGCAAGGCCGACAGTTGACAAGTCCTACAAGCACAAAGCTTCCACCGCACTGCCAACTTAGGGGTGAACACGAATCGAACGCGACTCGACGGGCGGACGACGGCTGAGACATCTCTCCCAACCTAATCTATAAACCTCCCAACCTTTCTATATTTTCCATCGTTTTCTCCCGACCCCTTCCCTATCGACAGTGTGCGCACTGAGCGGGCAAGCAACTAAGTCAATTTTCTAAAAAAAAAGGGGAAAATAAACATCTCTCTCTCTCTTTCTTACTCAGCTAACAGCTGCTGTGCCATCATACCTCGGGATATTAGATCTGCAACAACGAACAAAAAGTCCGTAGAAGGAAAGATCCTATCGTCTACATCTTCATTGTTCCTCGAACCTGCTACTTGTTTCGAGTTATACACCTTCCAAACGCTTATCTCTGGTGCGAAAAATTCCGAGCGACTGGACTGTAAACGCAGGTGCGGAGTACGATATTTCGCGGAGAAGAGCTACTGCGCATGATCAAAATGCACTCCACAGCCAAATAAAGATGGCAACTAACAGAAGATCGAAGGTCTACACAATGCACATTGGCCCCAATGTATATAGGGCCATTCAAATTAGAGCCTTCTGCGAGATACCATCATTGTTTGCTGGGCTGTGGAACTCTTTCGTATGACAAATAACACTCTGCGAAATATCGTACACCCGTCGTTAATATGAAGGTGGAGGCCGGTCCGTCGACCGCTCCGTACTATCCGCGTCATGACGCGGGGGGCGTGGCGGCTATCGAGCCTTATCGGCGCTTGGCGCCTCAGCGAAATTAAGCGCTTGGATCGAACACTGTCTTCGCTTTTACTGCTCCGCTCTGCAGAGAGCCTGAAAGTGGATTTCTATTTTGCGACTTTTTGTGGTCGCTGTGCACACGCCATTGACGGCAAATAGTTTGCATTTTGCCCGTGGAAAAGCGCCGACGTTGCTCGGTATAGTTCATCAAAACTAAGATTCTTTCTTTATTATTCAGTGAACGCTAATAGCGATAAATACTTTTACAAAAGAAAATATTTCCAGCGTATCATGACAGAAGCCACTTCGACTTTTCAAAAATGAGCGTGGCCGAATGAGCCGAAAGAAATGCCGACCGCATTCAAGAAAGAAACAAATAGTTACTTTATCGAGTCACCACACTACCTCCTGATAACGTCCGAAAGGCTCCTACCCAATTCTCGCACTTTCTTCAGGGAGCAGCAGCAGAGCTGAGCTGATTCACACGCTGAATCTCGGCGTAGCGCGCGATAAGGTGCGCAAGCCGCCACGGGCCGCAGGATCACGACGCTGATAGTACAGAGCAGTCGGCGGTCCGGCGTTCACATTTATATCGGCGACGGGTGTACGTCGCATTCGCGTCCACAGCCCAGTGACTCGGCAGTTTTCGTCCTTGTCAGAACAGTCGGAAAAGTGTACACCCTTCATTATGGATTATCACAGATCGATGGAAACTTGCCTTGTTCCGTACGTTACCAGCAAAAAAGAAAAGGCATACACGAGAAGCGCATGAGCCAGGAGAAAAGCCCACGCGAGTGCACTTCGAAAAAAAAAAACAGCATACTAATGCTTGGGCGGTAAAATGACTGAAGTATCATCGGTCTAGGCAAGTTCTTGTAAGAAAACCTGAGACTGGGAGTTATTTCACGCGATAGCGTAAGGCTCCCGTTCAGCGGAAAAGCCGGCGTAGTAGTAGTCGGCGTCCGGCGTGACTTCGTAGGCCACGTGACCCGTGTCGAGTTACCCGGGTCACGGCGTCCGGCGTGACCTCGTGGGCGGGCCCCTCCCCTTCCCTGAACACTCGGGTCACGTGACCCGGGTGTTGAATGGGATCCCCTCCCCTTACCCCCCACACCTCCCATCCCCTCCTCCACTACTCCATCTGACCCCCACTCCTTTCCCCTGCCCTCCACCCCTTGCCCTCCCTTAGTAGCAGTCGGCGGCGGCGTGACCCCGTGGGAGGGCCCCCTCCCCAGCTCCCCTCCCCTCATCCACCCCCTCCAACCCCTCAATTCCCCCAACCCCCCCCACCTTCCCTTCCTTCCTCCGCCTCCACTGCCATTCCGCCCTCCTCCACCCCTGCGCTGACGACCCGGCCTTGCGCTATCGCGTCATACACTTAAGGCGGAGCCTAAGTGTCCCCCCAATTTCTATTTGTCCTAGTCTCAGGTTTTCTTTCAATGATGTTTCCTAGCCAGCGCGCTCACGTACTTTCCCTCCTTACAGTTCTTGTAGCTGGATGTACAGTCTCCCGCAATATGAAGGACCCATTCGACCAGGCAGTTTGAGGCTGTTTTGGATTTGCCTATTCTTGGACCATAATTCTTGACGGGAAAGAATGAAATAAACTTTTATCTTTCTTGTCACTCAAAATAAAGTGCGCCTGGCCAAAGTGGAATAAGCGCCGCCCCATAAATTGCATCGGCGAATGGGTCCTTCATATTGCGAGTGACTGTACACGCACTTAGCGCGGGTGTACGGCCTAGGGAGCAGCTCGACATGAGAAATGTCGCGCTCCGTCGGTTTTTCGATGGGGTCTGGACTAGCTCATTTGGCGGCATATGTATAGTCGTATGGTGGAGATATCAGTCAATCCTGTGACACAGTCTTTACTTTGTAAAACATTGAAATATCATCTCCCCACCCGGGTTCTTCCTCACCTTCTACAGATAATTGATTCGGCATTGTGATACACAACCGCCACCGAATGCAAAAAAACTAAGGTAGATATAATAAGATGTCCATAATAATGTTTGAGTCTTGGTGGAACCTTAGAAAAAAAAAACTGGGTGAGAACTCCCGAGAGTCCTGAAGTATATCATTGCCTGAGGGCCCGGGATTTTTGATGGCAGTCGAATTTCCCGGGCCTTGTGTAATAAGAGATACTGAAAATTGCATAATTTGGCATGGAACTACTTCAGGTCATGCAATTAGTTCACGCCAGATTGACAGATTTATGAGCGAAATAATTAAAAGCTCACTAAAACAGCATTAGATGACATATAAAAATACTCTCCCAGACTAGCGTCATGTATCCGCAGTGGAGGCTGGACCTCCTCAGGCAATTTTGTGCTTTCCTGAACCAGGCGCAGCTGCCCCAGGGACATTCGGGCTTAAGTCTCCGGAGCGAAAAGACGCGGGTTTCGGTGCCAGGGACGGGAATTTAGAAAAATACAGAAAAATAATTAGTATAAATATCAAAATGCTCTCCTCGAATATGATACTAGACATACCCAGCTACATTCTAAACGAAAATTCGATAATCTCAGGCGATGTTTCTGGCTTCCCGAGCCGGGTGGAACTGCCAAGAAAAACGTGGGGACTTAGTCTCCAGAGCGAAAAGACGCGGGTTTCGGTGCCAGGGACGGGAATTTAGAAAAATACAGAAAAATAATTAGTATAAATATCAAAATGCTCTCCTCGAATATGATACTAGACATACCCAGCTACATTCTAAACGAAAATTCGATATTCTCAGGCGATGTTTGTGGCTTCCCGAGCCGGGTGGAACTGCCAAGAAAAACGTGGGGACTTAGTCTCCAGAGCGAAAAGACGCGGTTTTCGGTGCCAGGGACGGGAATTTAGAAAAATACAGAAAAATAATTAGTATAAATATCAAAATGCTCTCCTCGAATATGATACTAGACATACCCAGCTACATTCTAAACGAAAATTCGATATTCTCAGGCGATGTTTGTGGCTTCCCGAGCCGGGTGGAACTGCCAAGAAAAACGTGGGGACTTAGTCTCCAGAGCGAAAAGACGCGGTTTTCGGTGCCAGGGACGGGAATTTAGAAAAATACAGAAAAATAATTAGTATAAATATCAAAATGCTCTCCTCGAATATGATACTAGACATACCCAGCTACATTCTAAACGAAAATTCGATATTCTCAGGCGATGTTTGTGGCTTCCCGAGCCGGGTGGAACTGCCAAGAAAAACGTGGGGACTTAGTCTCCAGAGCGAAAAGACGCGGGTTTCGGTGCCAGGGACGGGAATTTAGAAAAATACAGAAAAATAATTAGTATAAATATCAAAATGCTCTCCTCGAATATGATACTAGACATACCCAGCTACATTCTAAACGAAAATTCGATATTCTCAGGCGATGTTTGTGGCTTCCCGAGCCGGGTGGAACTGCCAAGAAAAACGTGGGGACTTAGTCTCCAGAGCGAAAAGACGCGGGTTTCGGTGCCAGGGACGGGAATTTAGAAAAATACAGAAAAATAATTAGTATAAATATCAAAATGCTCTCCTCGAATATGATACTAGACATACCCAGCTACATTCTAAACGAAAATTCGATATTCTCAGGCGATGTTTGTGGCTTCCCGAGCCGGGTGGAACTGCCAAGAAAAACGTGGGGACTTAGTCTCCAGAGCGAAAAGACGCGGTTTTCGGTGCCAGGGACGGGAATTTAGAAAAATACAGAAAAATAATTAGTATAAATATCAAAATGCTCTCCTCGAATATGATACTAGACATACCCAGCTACATTCTAAACGAAAATTCGATATTCTCAGGCGATGTTTGTGGCTTCCCGAGCCGGGTGGAACTGCCAAGAAAAACGTGGGGACTTAGTCTCCAGAGCGAAAAGACGCGGTTTTCGGTGCCAGGGACGGGAATTTAGAAAAATACAGAAAAATAATTAGTATAAATATCAAAATGCTCTCCTCGAATATGATACTAGACATACCCAGCTACATTCTAAACGAAAATTCGATATTCTCAGGCGATGTTTGTGGCTTCCCGAGCCGGGTGGAACTGCCAAGAAAAACGTGGGGACTTAGTCTCCAGAGCGAAAAGACGCGGTTTTCGGTGCCAGGGACGGGAATTTAGAAAAATACAGAAAAATAATTAGTATAAATATCAAAATGCTCTCCTCGAATATGATACTAGACATACCCAGCTACATTCTAAACGAAAATTCGATATTCTCAGGCGATGTTTGTGGCTTCCCGAGCCGGGCGGAACTGCCAAGAAAAACGTGGAGACAGTCTCCAGAGCGAAAAGACGCGGTTTTCGGTGCCAGGGACGGGAATTTAGAAAAATGCAGAAAAATAATTAGAATAAATATCAAAATGCTCTCCTCGAATATGATACTAGACATACCCAGCTACATTCTAAACGAAAATTCGATATTCTCGGGCGATGTTTCTGGCTTCCCGAGCCGGGCGGAACTGCCAAGAAAAACGTGGAGACAGTCTCCAGAGCGAAAAGACGCGGTTTTCGGTGCCAGGTACGGGAATTTAGAAAAATGCTGAAAAATAATTAGTATAAATATCAAAATGCTTTCCTCGAATATGATACTAGACATACCCAGCTACATTCTAAACGAAAAGTCGATAATCTCAGGCGATGTTTGTGGCTTCCTGAGCCGGGCGGAACTGCCAAGAAAAACGTGGAGACAGTCTCCAGAGCGAAAAGACGCGGTTTTCGGTGCCAAGGACGGGAATTTAGAAAAATACAGAAAAATAATTAGTATAAATATCAAAATGCTCTCCTCGAATATGATACTAGACATACCCAGCTACATTCTAAACGAAAATTCGATATTCTCAGGCGATGTTTGTGGCTTCCCGAGCCGGGTGGAACTGCCAAGAAAAACGTGGGGACTTAGTCTCCAGAGCGAAAAGACGCGGGTTTCGGTGCCAGGGACGGGAATTTAGAAAAATACAGAAAAATAATTAGTATAAATATCAAAATGCTCTCCTCGAATATGATACTAGACATACCCAGCTACATTCTAAACGAAAATTCGATATTCTCAGGCGATGTTTGTGGCTTCCCGAGCCGGGTAGAACTGCCAAGAAAAACGTGGGGACTTAGTCTCCAGAGCGAAAAGACGCGGTTTTCGGTGCCAGGGACGGGAATTTAGAAAAATGCAGAAAAATAATTAGAATAAATATCAAAATGCTCTCCTCGAATATGATACTAGACATACCCAGCTACATTCTAAACGAAAATTCGATATTCTCGGGCGATGTTTCTGGCTTCCCGAGCCGGGCGGAACTGCCAAGAAAAACGTGGAGACAGTCTCCAGAGCGAAAAGACGCGGTTTTCGGTGCCAGGGACGGGAATTTAGAAAAATGCTGAAAAATAATTAGCATAAATATCAAAATGCTTTCCTCGAATATGATACTAGACATACCCAGCTACATTCTAAACGAAAAGTCGATAATCTCAGGCGATGTTTGTGGCTTCCTGAGCCGGGCGGAACTGCCAAGAAAAACGTGGAGACAGTCTCCAGAGCGAAAAGACGCGGTTTTCGGTGCCAAGGACGGGAATTTAGGAAAATACAGAAAAATAATTAGAATAAATATCAAAATGCTCTCCTCGAATATGATACTAGACATACCCAGCTACATTCTAAACGAAAATTCGATAATCTCAGGCGATGTTTCTGGCTTCCCGAGCCGGGTGGAACTGCCAAGAAAAACGTGGGGACTTAGTCTCCAGAGCGAAAAGACGCGGGTTTCGGTGCCAGGGACGGGAATTTAGAAAAATGCAGAAAAATAATTAGAATAAATATCAAAATGCTCTCCTCGAATATGATACTAGACATACCCAGCTACATTCTAAACGAAAATTCGATAATCTCAGGCGATGTTTCTGGCTTCCCGAGCCGGGTGGAACTGCCAAGAAAAACGTGGGGACTTAGTCTCCAGAGCGAAAAGACGCGGGTTTCGGTGCCAGGGACGGGAATTTAGAAAAATACAGAAAAATAATTAGTATAAATATCAAAATGCTCTCCTCGAATATGATACTAGACATACCCAGCTACATTCTAAACGAAAATTCGATATTCTCAGGCGATGTTTGTGGCTTCCCGAGCCGGGTGGAACTGCCAAGAAAAACGTGGGGACTTAGTCTCCAGAGCGAAAAGACGCGGGTTTCGGTGCCAGGGACGGGAATTTAGAAAAATACAGAAAAATAATTAGTATAAATATCAAAATGCTCTCCTCGAATATGATACTAGACATACCCAGCTACATTCTAAACGAAAATTCGATATTCTCGGGCGATGTTTCTGGCTTCCCGAGCCGGGCGGAACTGCCAAGAAAAACGTGGAGACAGTCTCCAGAGCGAAAAGACGCGGTTTTCGGTGCCAGGGACGGGAATTTAGAAAAATGCTGAAAAATAATTAGTATAAATATCAAAATGCTTTCCTCGAATATGATACTAGACATACCCAGCTACATTCTAAACGAAAAGTCGATAATCTCAGGCGATGTTTGTGGCTTCCTGAGCCGGGCGGAACTGCCAAGAAAAACGTGGAGACAGTCTCCAGAGCGAAAAGACGCGGGTTTCGGTGCCAGGGACGGGAATTTAGAAAAATACAGAAAAATAATTAGTATAAATATCAAAATGCTCTCCTCGAAAATGATACTAGACATACCCAGCTACATTCTAAACGAAAATTCGATATTCTCGGGCGATGTTTCTGGCTTCCCGAGCCGGGCGGAACTGCCAAGAAAAACGTGGAGACAGTCTCCAGAGCGAAAAGACGCGGTTTTCGGTGCCAGGTACGGGAATTTAGAAAAATGCTGAAAAATAATTAGTATAAATATCAAAATGCTTTCCTCGAATATGATACTAGACATACCCAGCTACATTCTAAACGAAAAGTCGATAATCTCAGGCGATGTTTGTGGCTTCCTGAGCCGGGCGGAACTGCCAAGAAAAACGTGGAGACAGTCTCCAGAGCGAAAAGACGCGGTTTTCGGTGCCAAGGACGGGAATTTAGAAAAATACAGAAAAATAATTAGTATAAATATCAAAATGCTCTCCTCGAATATGATACTAGACATACCCAGCTACATTCTAAACGAAAATTCGATATTCTCAGGCGATGTTTGTGGCTTCCCGAGCCGGGTGGAACTGCCAAGAAAAACGTGGGGACTTAGTCTCCAGAGCGAAAAGACGCGGGTTTCGGTGCCAGGGACGGGAATTTAGAAAAATACAGAAAAATAATTAGTATAAATATCAAAATGCTCTCCTCGAATATGATACTAGACATACCCAGCTACATTCTAAACGAAAATTCGATAATCTCAGGCGATGTTTCTGGCTTCCCGAGCCGGGTGGAACTGCCAAGAAAAACGTGGGGACTTAGTCTCCAGAGCGAAAAGACGCGGGTTTCGGTGCCAGGGACGGGAATTTAGAAAAATACAGAAAAATAATTAGTATAAATATCAAAATGCTCTCCTCGAATATGATACTAGACATACCCAGCTACATTCTAAACGAAAATTCGATATTCTCAGGCGATGTTTGTGGCTTCCCGAGCCGGGTGGAACTGCCAAGAAAAACGTGGGGACTTAGTCTCCAGAGCGAAAAGACGCGGGTTTCGGTGCCAGGGACGGGAATTTAGAAAAATACAGAAAAATAATTAGTATAAATATCAAAATGCTCTCCTCGAATATGATACTAGACATACCCAGCTACATTCTAAACGAAAATTCGATATTCTCGGGCGATGTTTCTGGCTTCCCGAGCCGGGCGGAACTGCCAAGAAAAACGTGGAGACAGTCTCCAGAGCGAAAAGACGCGGTTTTCGGTGCCAGGGACGGGAATTTAGAAAAATGCTGAAAAATAATTAGTATAAATATCAAAATGCTTTCCTCGAATATGATACTAGACATACCCAGCTACATTCTAAACGAAAAGTCGATAATCTCAGGCGATGTTTGTGGCTTCCTGAGCCGGGCGGAACTGCCAAGAAAAACGTGGAGACAGTCTCCAGAGCGAAAAGACGCGGGTTTCGGTGCCAGGGACGGGAATTTAGAAAAATACAGAAAAATAATTAGTATAAATATCAAAATGCTCTCCTCGAAAATGATACTAGACATACCCAGCTACATTCTAAACGAAAATTCGATATTCTCGGGCGATGTTTCTGGCTTCCCGAGCCGGGCGGAACTGCCAAGAAAAACGTGGAGACAGTCTCCAGAGCGAAAAGACGCGGTTTTCGGTGCCAGGTACGGGAATTTAGAAAAATGCTGAAAAATAATTAGTATAAATATCAAAATGCTTTCCTCGAATATGATACTAGACATACCCAGCTACATTCTAAACGAAAAGTCGATAATCTCAGGCGATGTTTGTGGCTTCCTGAGCCGGGCGGAACTGCCAAGAAAAACGTGGAGACAGTCTCCAGAGCGAAAAGACGCGGTTTTCGGTGCCAAGGACGGGAATTTAGAAAAATACAGAAAAATAATTAGTATAAATATCAAAATGCTCTCCTCGAATATGATACTAGACATACCCAGCTACATTCTAAACGAAAATTCGATATTCTCAGGCGATGTTTGTGGCTTCCCGAGCCGGGTGGAACTGCCAAGAAAAACGTGGGGACTTAGTCTCCAGAGCGAAAAGACGCGGGTTTCGGTGCCAGGGACGGGAATTTAGAAAAATACAGAAAAATAATTAGTATAAATATCAAAATGCTCTCCTCGAATATGATACTAGACATACCCAGCTACATTCTAAACGAAAATTCGATATTCTCAGGCGATGTTTGTGGCTTCCCGAGCCGGGTAGAACTGCCAAGAAAAACGTGGGGACTTAGTCTCCAGAGCGAAAAGACGCGGTTTTCGGTGCCAGGGACGGGAATTTAGAAAAATACAGAAAAATAATTAGTATAAATATCAAAATGCTCTCCTCGAATATGATACTAGACATACCCAGCTACATTCTAAACGAAAATTCGATATTCTCAGGCGATGTTTGTGGCTTCCCGAGCCGGGTGGAACTGCCAAGAAAAACGTGGGGACTTAGTCTCCAGAGCGAAAAGACGCGGTTTTCGGTGCCAGGGACGGGAATTTAGAAAAATGCTGAAAAATAATTAGTATAAATATCAAAATGCTTTCCTCGAATATGATACTAGACATACCCAGCTACATTCTAAACGAAAAGTCGATAATCTCAGGCGATGTTTGTGGCTTCCTGAGCCGGGCGGAACTGCCAAGAAAAACGTGGAGACAGTCTCCAGAGCGAAAAGACGCGGTTTTCGGTGCCAAGGACGGGAATTTAGAAAAATACAGAAAAATAATTAGAATAAATATCAAAATGCTCTCCTCGAATATGATACTAGACATACCCAGCTACATTCTAAACGAAAATTCGATAATCTCAGGCGATGTTTGTGGCTTCCCGAGCCGGGTGGAACTGCCAAGAAAAACGTGGAGACAGTCTCCAGAGCGAAAAGACGCGGTTTTCGGTGCCAGGGACGGGAATTTAGAAAAATGCAGAAAAATAATTAGAATAAATATCAAAATGCTCTCCTCGAATATGATACTAGACATACCCAGCTACATTCTAAACGAAAATTCGATATTCTCGGGCGATGTTTCTGGCTTCCCGAGCCGGGCGGAACTGCCAAGAAAAACGTGGAGACAGTCTCCAGAGCGAAAAGACGCGGTTTTCGGTGCCAAGGACGGGAATTTAGAAAAATGCAGAAAAATAATTAGAATAAATATCAAAATGCTCTCCTCGAATATGATACTAGACATACCCAGCTACATTCTAAACGAAAATTCGATAATCTCAGGCGATGTTTGTGGCTTCCCGAGCCGGGCGGAACTGCCAAGAAAAACGTGGAGACAGTCTCCAGAGCGAAACGACGCGGTTTTCGGTGCCAGGGACGGGAATTTAGAAAAATGCAGAAAAATAATTAGAATAAATATCAAAATGCTCTCCTCGAATATGATACTAGACATACCCAGCTACATTCTAAACGAAAATTCGATATTCTCGGGCGATGTTTCTGGCTTCCTTAGCCGGGCGGAACTGCCAAGAAAAACGTGGAGACAGTCTCCAGAGCGAAAAGACGCGGTTTTCGGTGCCAGGGACGGGAATTTAGAAAAATGCTGAAAAATAATTAGCATAAATATCAAAATGCTTTCCTCGAATATGATACTAGACATACCCAGCTACATTCTAAACGAAAAGTCGATAATCTCAGGCGATGTTTGTGGCTTCCTGAGCCGGGCGGAACTGCCAAGAAAAACGTGGAGACAGTCTCCAGAGCGAAAAGACGCGGTTTTCGGTGCCAAGGACGGGAATTTAGAAAAATACAGAAAAATAATTAGAATAAATATCAAAATGCTCTCCTCGAATATGATACTAGACATACCCAGCTACATTCTAAACGAAAATTCGATATTCTCGGGCGATGTTTCTGGCTTCCCGAGCCGGGCGGAACTGCCAAGAAAAACGTGGAGACAGTCTCCAGAGCGAAAAGACGCGGGTTTCGGTGCCAGGGACGGGAATTTAGAAAAATACAGAAAAATAATTAGTATAAATATCAAAATGCTCTCCTCGAATATGATACTAGACATACCCAGCTACATTCTAAACGAAAATTCGATATTCTCAGGCGATGTTTGTGGCTTCCCGAGCCGGGTGGAACTGCCAAGAAAAACGTGGGGACTTAGTCTCCAGAGCGAAAAGACGCGGGTTTCGGTGCCAGGGACGGGAATTTAGAAAAATACAGAAAAATAATTAGTATAAATATCAAAATGCTCTCCTCGAATATGATACTAGACATACCCAGCTACATTCTAAACGAAAATTCGATATTCTCGGGCGATGTTTCTGGCTTCCCGAGCCGGGCGGAACTGCCAAGAAAAACGTGGAGACAGTCTCCAGAGCGAAAAGACGCGGTTTTCGGTGCCAGGGACGGGAATTTAGAAAAATGCTGAAAAATAATTAGTATAAATATCAAAATGCTTTCCTCGAATATGATACTAGACATACCCAGCTACATTCTAAACGAAAAGTCGATAATCTCAGGCGATGTTTGTGGCTTCCTGAGCCGGGCGGAACTGCCAAGAAAAACGTGGAGACAGTCTCCAGAGCGAAAAGACGCGGGTTTCGGTGCCAGGGACGGGAATTTAGAAAAATACAGAAAAATAATTAGTATAAATATCAAAATGCTCTCCTCGAAAATGATACTAGACATACCCAGCTACATTCTAAACGAAAATTCGATATTCTCGGGCGATGTTTCTGGCTTCCCGAGCCGGGCGGAACTGCCAAGAAAAACGTGGAGACAGTCTCCAGAGCGAAAAGACGCGGTTTTCGGTGCCAGGGACGGGAATTTAGAAAAATGCTGAAAAATAATTAGTATAAATATCAAAATGCTTTCCTCGAATATGATACTAGACATACCCAGCTACATTCTAAACGAAAAGTCGATAATCTCAGGCGATGTTTGTGGCTTCCTGAGCCGGGCGGAACTGCCAAGAAAAACGTGGAGACAGTCTCCAGAGCGAAAAGACGCGGTTTTCGGTGCCAAGGACGGGAATTTAGAAAAATACAGAAAAATAATTAGTATAAATATCAAAATGCTCTCCTCGAATATGATACTAGACATACCCAGCTACATTCTAAACGAAAATTCGATATTCTAAGGCGATGTTTGTGGCTTCCCGAGCCGGGTGGAACTGCCAAGAAAAACGTGGGGACTTAGTCTCCAGAGCGAAAAGACGCGGGTTTCGGTGCCAGGGACGGGAATTTAGAAAAATACAGAAAAATAATTAGTATAAATATCAAAATGCTCTCCTCGAATATGATACTAGACATACCCAGCTACATTCTAAACGAAAATTCGATATTCTCAGGCGATGTTTGTGGCTTCCCGAGCCGGGTGGAACTGCCAAGAAAAACGTGGGGACTTAGTCTCCAGAGCGAAAAGACGCGGGTTTCGGTGCCAGGGACGGGAATTTAGAAAAATACAGAAAAATAATTAGTATAAATATCAAAATGCTCTCCTTGAATATGATACTAGACATACCCAGCTACATTCTAAACGAAAATTCGATATTCTCAGGCGATGTTTGTGGCTTCCCGAGCCGGGTGGAACTGCCAAGAAAAACGTGGGGACTTAGTCTCCAGAGCGAAAAGACGCGGTTTTCGGTGCCAGGGAGAGGAATTTAGAAAAATACAGAAAAATAATTAGTATAAATATCAAAATGCTCTCCTCGAATATGATACTAGACATACCCAGCTACATTCTAAACGAAAATTCGATATTCTCAGGCGATGTTTGTGGCTTCCCGAGCCGGGTGGAACTGCCAAGAAAAACGTGGGGACTTAGTCTCCAGAGCGAAAAGACGCGGGTTTCGGTGCCAGGGACGGGAATTTAGAAAAATACAGAAAAATAATTAGTATAAATATCAAAATGCTCTCCTTGAATATGATACTAGACATACCCAGCTACATTCTAAACGAAAATTCGATATTCTCAGGCGATGTTTGTGGCTTCCCGAGCCGGGTGGAACTGCCAAGAAAAACGTGGGGACTTAGTCTCCAGAGCGAAAAGACGCGGGTTTCGGTGCCAGGGACGGGAATTTAGAAAAATACAGAAAAATAATTAGTATAAATATCAAAATGCTCTCCTCGAATATGATACTAGACATACCCAGCTACATTCTAAACGAAAATTCGATATTCTCAGGCGATGTTTGTGGCTTCCCGAGCCGGGTGGAACTGCCAAGAAAAACGTGGGGACTTAGTCTCCAGAGCGAAAAGACGCGGTTTTCGGTGCCAGGGACGGGAATTTAGAAAAATACAGAAAAATAATTAGTATAAATATCAAAATGCTCTCCTCGAATATGATACTAGACATACCCAGCTACATTCTAAACAAAAATTCGATATTCTCAGGCGATGTTTGTGGCTTCCCGAGCCGGGCGGAACTGCCAAGAAAAACGTGGAGACAGTCTCCAGAGCGAAAAGACGCGGTTTTCGGTGCCAGGGACGGGAATTTAGAAAAATGCAGAAAAATAATTAGAATAAATATAAAAATGCTCTCCTCGAATATGATACTAGACATACCCAGCTACATTCTAAACGAAAATTCGATATTCTCGGGCGATGTTTCTGGCTTCCCGAGCCGGGCGGAACTGCCAAGAAAAACGTGGAGACAGTCTCCAGAGCGAAAAGACGCGGTTTTCGGTGCCAGGGACGGGAATTTAGAAAAATGCTGAAAAATAATTAGTATAAATATAAAAATGCTTTCCTCGAATATGATACTAGACATACCCAGCTACATTCTAAACGAAAAGTCGATAATCTCAGGCGATGTTTGTGGCTTCCTGAGCCGGGCGGAACTGCCAAGAAAAACGTGGAGACAGTCTCAGGAGCGAAAAGACGCGGTTTTCGGTGCCAAGGACGGGAATTTAGAAAAATACAGAAAAATAATTAGAATAAATATCAAAATGCTCTCCTCGAATATGATACTAGACATACCCAGCTACATTCTAAACGAAAATTCGATAATCTCAGGCGATGTTTGTGGCTTCCCGAGCCGGGTGGAACTGCCAAGAAAAACGTGGAGACAGTCTCCAGAGCGAAAAGACGCGGTTTTCGGTGCCAGGGACGGGAATTTAGAAAAATGCAGAAAAATAATTAGAATAAATATCAAAATGCTCTCCTCGAATATGATACTAGACATACCCAGCTACATTCTAAACGAAAATTCGATATTCTCGGGCGATGTTTCTGGCTTCCCGAGCCGGGCGGAACTGCCAAGAAAAACGTGGAGACAGTCTCCAGAGCGAAAAGACGCGGTTTTCGGTGCCAAGGACGGGAATTTAGAAAAATGCAGAAAAATAATTAGAATAAATATCAAAATGCTCTCCTCGAATATGATACTAGACATACCCAGCTACATTCTAAACGAAAATTCGATATTCTCGGGCGATGTTTCTGGCTTCCCGAGCCGGGCGGAACTGCCAAGAAAAACGTGGAGACAGTCTCCAGAGCGAAAAGACGCGGTTTTCGGTGCCAAGGACGGGAATTTAGAAAAATACAGAAAAATAATTAGAATAAATATCAAAATGCTCTCCTCGAATATGATACTAGACATACCCAGCTACATTCTAAACGAAAATTCGATATTCTCAGGCGATGTTTGTGGCTTCCCGAGCCGGGTGGAACTGCCAAGAAAAACGTGGGGACTTAGTCTCCAGAGCGAAAAGACGCGGTTTTCGGTGCCAGGGACGGGAATTTAGAAAAATGCTGAAAAATAATTAGTATAAATATCAAAATGCTTTCCTCGAATATGATACTAGACATACCCAGCTACATTCTAAACGAAAAGTCGATAATCTCAGGCGATGTTTGTGGCTTCCTGAGCCGGGCGGAACTGCCAAGAAAAACGTGGAGACAGTCTCCAGAGCGAAAAGACGCGGTTTTCGGTGCCAAGGACGGGAATTTAGAAAAATACAGAAAAATAATTAGAATAAATATCAAAATGCTCTCCTCGAATATGATACTAGACATACCCAGCTACATTCTAAACGAAAATTCGATAATCTCAGGCGATGTTTGTGGCTTCCCGAGCCGGGTGGAACTGCCAAGAAATACGTGGAGACAGTCTCCAGAGCGAAAAGACGCGGTTTTCGGTGCCAGGGACGGGAATTTAGAAAAATGCAGAAAAATAATTAGAATAAATATCAAAATGCTCTCCTCGAATATGATACTAGACATACCCAGCTACATTCTAAACGAAAATTCGATATTCTCGGGCGATGTTTCTGGCTTCCCGAGCCGGGCGGAACTGCCAAGAAAAACGTGGAGACAGTCTCCAGAGCGAAAAGACGCGGTTTTCGGTGCCAAGGACGGGAATTTAGAAAAATGCAGAAAAATAATTAGAATAAATATCAAAATGCTCTCCTCGAATATGATACTAGACATACCCAGCTACATTCTAAACGAAAATTCGATAATCTCAGGCGATGTTTGTGGCTTCCCGAGCCGGGCGGAACTGCCAAGAAAAACGTGGAGACAGTCTCCAGAGCGAAAAGACGCGGTTTTCGGTGCCAGGGACGGGAATTTAGAAAAATGCAGAAAAATAATTAGAATAAATATCAAAATGCTCTCCTCGAATATGATACTAGACATACCCAGCTACATTCTAAACGAAAATTCGATATTCTCGGGCGATGTTTCTGGCTTCCCGAGCCGGGCGGAACTGCCAAGAAAAACGTGGAGACAGTCTCCAGAGCGAAAAGACGCGGTTTTCGGTGCCAGGGACGGGAATTTAGAAAAATGCTGAAAAATAATTAGCATAAATATCAAAATGCTTTCCTCGAATATGATACTAGACATACCCAGCTACATTCTAAACGAAAAGTCGATAATCTCAGGCGATGTTTGTGGCTTCCTGAGCCGGGCGGAACTGCCAAGAAAAACGTGGAGACAGTCTCCAGAGCGAAAAGACGCGGTTTTCGGTGCCAAGGACGGGAATTTAGAAAAATACAGAAAAATAATTAGAATAAATATCAAAATGCTCTCCTCGAATATGATACTAGACATACCCAGCTACATTCTAAACGAAAATTCGATAATCTCAGGCGATGTTTCTGGCTTCCCGAGCCGGGTGGAACTGCCAAGAAAAACGTGGGGACTTAGTCTCCAGAGCGAAAAGACGCGGGTTTCGGTGCCAGGGACGGGAATTTAGAAAAATGCAGAAAAATAATTAGAATAAATATCAAAATGCTCTCCTCGAATATGATACTAGACATACCCAGCTACATTCTAAACGAAAATTCGATAATCTCAGGCGATGTTTCTGGCTTCCCGAGCCGGGTGGAACTGCCAAGAAAAACGTGGGGACTTAGTCTCCAGAGCGAAAAGACGCGGGTTTCGGTGCCAGGGACGGGAATTTAGAAAAATACAGAAAAATAATTAGTATAAATATCAAAATGCTCTCCTCGAATATGATACTAGACATACCCAGCTACATTCTAAACGAAAATTCGATATTCTCAGGCGATGTTTGTGGCTTCCCGAGCCGGGTGGAACTGCCAAGAAAAACGTGGGGACTTAGTCTCCAGAGCGAAAAGACGCGGGTTTCGGTGCCAGGGACGGGAATTTAGAAAAATACAGAAAAATAATTAGTATAAATATCAAAATGCTCTCCTCGAATATGATACTAGACATACCCAGCTACATTCTAAACGAAAATTCGATATTCTCGGGCGATGTTTCTGGCTTCCCGAGCCGGGCGGAACTGCCAAGAAAAACGTGGAGACAGTCTCCAGAGCGAAAAGACGCGGTTT
Organism: Ixodes scapularis; assembly: GCF_016920785.2. Taxonomy (NCBI): domain Eukaryota; kingdom Metazoa; phylum Arthropoda; class Arachnida; order Ixodida; family Ixodidae; genus Ixodes; species Ixodes scapularis. The sequence continues at coordinate 69,362 of NW_024610183.1, read as the reverse complement.
TCGGTGCCAGGGACGGGAATTTAGAAAAATGCTGAAAAATAATTAGTATAAATATCAAAATGCTTTCCTCGAATATGATACTAGACATACCCAGCTACATTCTAAACGAAAAGTCGATAATCTCAGGCGATGTTTGTGGCTTCCTGAGCCGGGCGGAACTGCCAAGAAAAACGTGGAGACAGTCTCCAGAGCGAAAAGACGCGGGTTTCGGTGCCAGGGACGGGAATTTAGAAAAATGCAGAAAAATAATTAGAATAAATATCAAAATGCTCTCCTCGAATATGATACTAGACATACCCAGCTACATTCTAAACGAAAATTCGATAATCTCAGGCGATGTTTCTGGCTTCCCGAGCCGGGTGGAACTGCCAAGAAAAACGTGGGGACTTAGTCTCCAGAGCGAAAAGACGCGGGTTTCGGTGCCAGGGACGGGAATTTAGAAAAATACAGAAAAATAATTAGTATAAATATCAAAATGCTCTCCTCGAAAATGATACTAGACATACCCAGCTACATTCTAAACGAAAATTCGATATTCTCGGGCGATGTTTCTGGCTTCCCGAGCCGGGCGGAACTGCCAAGAAAAACGTGGAGACAGTCTCCAGAGCGAAAAGACGCGGTTTTCGGTGCCAGGGACGGGAATTTAGAAAAATGCTGAAAAATAATTAGTATAAATATCAAAATGCTTTCCTCGAATATGATACTAGACATACCCAGCTACATTCTAAACGAAAAGTCGATAATCTCAGGCGATGTTTGTGGCTTCCTGAGCCGGGCGGAACTGCCAAGAAAAACGTGGAGACAGTCTCCAGAGCGAAAAGACGCGGTTTTCGGTGCCAGGGACGGGAATTTAGAAAAATGCTGAAAAATAATTAGTATAAATATCAAAATGCTTTCCTCGAATATGATACTAGACATACCCAGCTACATTCTAAACGAAAAGTCGATAATCTCAGGCGATGTTTGTGGCTTCCTGAGCCGGGCGGAACTGCCAAGAAAAACGTGGAGACAGTCTCCAGAGCGAAAAGACGCGGTTTTCGGTGCCAGGGACGGGAATTTAGAAAAATGCAGAAAAATAATTAGTATAAATATCAAAATGCTTTCCTCGAATATGATACTAGACATACCCAGCTACATTCTAAACGAAAAGTCGATAATCTCAGGCGATGTTTGTGGCTTCCTGAGCCGGGCGGAACTGCCAAGAAAAACGTGGAGACAGTCTCCAGAGCGAAAAGACGCGGTTTTCGGTGCCAGGGACGGGAATTTAGAAAAATGCTGAAAAATAATTAGTATAAATATCAAAATGCTTTCCTCGAATATGATACTAGACATACCCAGCTACATTCTAAACGAAAAGTCGATAATCTCAGGCGATGTTTGTGGCTTCCTGAGCCGGGCGGAACTGCCAAGAAAAACGTGGAGACAGTCTCCAGAGCGAAAAGACGCGGTTTTCGGTGCCAGGGACGGGAATTTAGAAAAATGCAGAAAAATAATTAGTATAAATATCAAAATGCTCTCCTCGAATATGATACTAGACATACCCAGCTACATTCTAAACGAAAATTCGATATTCTCGGGCGATGTTTCTGGCTTCCTGAGCCGGGCGGAACTGCCAAGAAAAACGTGGAGACAGTCTCCAGAGCGAAAAGACGCGGTTTTCGGTGCCAGGGACGGGAATTTAGAAAAATGCTGAAAAATAATTAGTATAAATATCAAAATGCTTTCCTCGAATATGATACTAGACATACCCAGCTACATTCTAAACGAAAAGTCGATAATCTCAGGCGATGTTTGTGGCTTCCTGAGCCGGGCGGAACTGCCAAGAAAAACGTGGAGACAGTCTCCAGAGCGAAAAGACGCGGTTTTCGGTGCCAGGGACGGGAATTTAGAAAAATGCTGAAAAATAATTAGTATAAATATCAAAATGCTTTCCTCGAATATGATACTAGACATACCCAGCTACATTCTAAACGAAAAGTCGATAATCTCAGGCGATGTTTGTGGCTTCCTGAGCCGGGCGGAACTGCCAAGAAAAACGTGGAGACAGTCTCCAGAGCGAAAAGACGCGGGTTTCGGTGCCAGGGACGGGAATTTAGAAAAATGCAGAAAAATAATTAGAATAAATATCAAAATGCTCTCCTCGAATATGATACTAGACATACCCAGCTACATTCTAAACGAAAATTCGATAATCTCAGGCGATGTTTCTGGCTTCCCGAGCCGGGTGGAGCTGCCAAGAAAAACGTGGGGACTTAGTCTCCAGAGCGAAAAGACGCGGGTTTCGGTGCCAGGGACGGGAATTTAGAAAAATACAGAAAAATAATTAGTATAAATATCAAAATGCTCTCCTCGAATATGATACTAGACATACCCAGCTACATTCTAAACGAAAATTCGATATTCTCAGGCGATGTTTGTGGCTTCCCGAGCCGGGTGGAACTGCCAAGAAAAACGTGGGGACTTAGTCTCCAGAGCGAAAAGACGCGGGTTTCGGTGCCAGGGACGGGAATTTAGAAAAATACAGAAAAATAATTAGTATAAATATCAAAATGCTCTCCTCGAAAATGATACTAGACATACCCAGCTACATTCTAAACGAAAATTCGATATTCTCGGGCGATGTTTCTGGCTTCCCGAGCCGGGCGGAACTGCCAAGAAAAACGTGGAGACAGTCTCCAGAGCGAAAAGACGCGGTTTTCGGTGCCAGGGACGGGAATTTAGAAAAATGCTGAAAAATAATTAGTATAAATATCAAAATGCTTTCCTCGAATATGATACTAGACATACCCAGCTACATTCTAAACGAAAAGTCGATAATCTCAGGCGATGTTTGTGGCTTCCTGAGCCGGGCGGAACTGCCAAGAAAAACGTGGAGACAGTCTCCAGAGCGAAAAGACGCGGTTTTCGGTGCCAAGGACGGGAATTTAGAAAAATACAGAAAAATAATTAGTATAAATATCAAAATGCTCTCCTCGAATATGATACTAGACATACCCAGCTACATTCTAAACGAAAATTCGATATTCTCAGGCGATGTTTGTGGCTTCCCGAGCCGGGTGGAACTGCCAAGAAAAACGTGGGGACTTAGTCTCCAGAGCGAAAAGACGCGGGTTTCGGTGCCAGGGACGGGAATTTAGAAAAATACAGAAAAATAATTAGTATAAATATCAAAATGCTCTCCTCGAATATGATACTAGACATACCCAGCTACATTCTAAACGAAAATTCGATATTCTCAGGCGATGTTTGTGGCTTCCCGAGCCGGGTGGAACTGCCAAGAAAAACGTGGGGACTTAGTCTCCAGAGCGAAAAGACGCGGGTTTCGGTGCCAGGGACGGGAATTTAGAAAAATACAGAAAAATAATTAGTATAAATATCAAAATGCTCTCCTTGAATATGATACTAGACATACCCAGCTACATTCTAAACGAAAATTCGATATTCTCAGGCGATGTTTGTGGCTTCCCGAGCCGGGTGGAACTGCCAAGAAAAACGTGGGGACTTAGTCTCCAGAGCGAAAAGACGCGGTTTTCGGTGCCAGGGACGGGAATTTAGAAAAATACAGAAAAATAATTAGTATAAATATCAAAATGCTCTCCTCGAATATGATACTAGACATACCCAGCTACATTCTAAACGAAAATTCGATATTCTCAGGCGATGTTTGTGGCTTCCCGAGCCGGGTGGAACTGCCAAGAAAAACGTGGGGACTTAGTCTCCAGAGCGAAAAGACGCGGGTTTCGGTGCCAGGGACGGGAATTTAGAAAAATACAGAAAAATAATTAGTATAAATATCAAAATGCTCTCCTTGAATATGATACTAGACATACCCAGCTACATTCTAAACGAAAATTCGATATTCTCAGGCGATGTTTGTGGCTTCCCGAGCCGGGTGGAACTGCCAAGAAAAACGTGGGGACTTAGTCTCCAGAGCGAAAAGACGCGGGTTTCGGTGCCAGGGACGGGAATTTAGAAAAATACAGAAAAATAATTAGTATAAATATCAAAATGCTCTCCTCGAATATGATACTAGACATACCCAGCTACATTCTAAACGAAAATTCGATATTCTCAGGCGATGTTTGTGGCTTCCCGAGCCGGGTGGAACTGCCAAGAAAAACGTGGGGACTTAGTCTCCAGAACGAAAAGACGCGGTTTTCGGTGCCAGGGACGGGAATTTAGAAAAATACAGAAAAATAATTAGTATAAATATCAAAATGCTCTCCTCGAATATGATACTAGACATACCCAGCTACATTCTAAACAAAAATTCGATATTCTCAGGCGATGTTTGTGGCTTCCCGAGCCGGGCGGAACTGCCAAGAAAAACGTGGAGACAGTCTCCAGAGCGAAAAGACGCGGTTTTCGGTGCCAGGGACGGGAATTTAGAAAAATGCAGAAAAATAATTAGAATAAATATCAAAATGCTCTCCTCGAATATGATACTAGACATACCCAGCTACATTCTAAACGAAAATTCGATATTCTCGGGCGATGTTTCTGGCTTCCCGAGCCGGGCGGAACTGCCAAGAAAAACGTGGAGACAGTCTCCAGAGCGAAAAGACGCGGTTTTCGGTGCCAGGGACGGGAATTTAGAAAAATGCTGAAAAATAATTAGCATAAATATCAAAATGCTTTCCTCGAATATGATACTAGACATACCCAGCTACATTCTAAACGAAAAGTCGATAATCTCAGGCGATGTTTGTGGCTTCCTGAGCCGGGCGGAACTGCCAAGAAAAATGTGGAGACAGTCTCCAGAGCGAAAAGACGCGGTTTTCGGTGCCAAGGACGGGAATTTAGAAAAATACAGAAAAATAATTAAAATAAATATCAAAATGCTCTCCTCGAATATGATACTAGACATACCCAGCTACATTCTAAACGAAAATTCGATAATCTCAGGCGATGTTTCTGGCTTCCCGAGCCGGGTGGAACTGCCAAGAAAAACGTGGGGACTTAGTCTCCAGAGCGAAAAGACGCGGGTTTCGGTGCCAGGGACGGGAATTTAGAAAAATACAGAAAAATAATTAGTATAAATATCAAAATGCTGTCCTCGAATATGATACTAGACATACCCAGCTACATTCTAAACGAAAATTCGATATTCTCAGGCGATGTTTGTGGCTTCCCGAGCCGGGTGGAACTGCCAAGAAAAACGTGGGGACTTAGTCTCCAGAGCGAAAAGACGCGGTTTTCGGTGCCAAGGACGGGAATTTAGAAAAATACAGAAAAATAATTAAAATAAATATCAAAATGCTCTCCTCGAATATGATACTAGACATACCCAGCTACATTCTAAACGAAAATTCGATAATCTCAGGCGATGTTTCTGGCTTCCCGAGCCGGGTGGAACTGCCAAGAAAAACGTGGGGACTTAGTCTCCAGAGCGAAAAGACGCGGGTTTCGGTGCCAGGGACGGGAATTTAGAAAAATACAGAAAAATAATTAGTATAAATATCAAAATGCTCTCCTCGAATATGATACTAGACATACCCAGCTACATTCTAAACGAAAATTCGATATTCTCAGGCGATGTTTGTGGCTTCCCGAGCCGGGTGGAACTGCAAAGAAAAACGTGGGGACTTAGTCTCCAGAGCGAAAAGACGCGGTTTTCGGTGCCAGGGACGGGAATTTAGAAAAATACAGAAAAATAATTAGTATAAATATCAAAATGCTCTCCTCGAATATGATACTAGACATACCCAGCTACATTCTAAACGAAAATTCGATATTCTCAGGCGATGTTTGTGGCTTCCCGAGCCGGGTGGAACTGCCAAGAAAAACGTTGGGACTTAGTCTCCAGAGCGAAAAGACGCGGGTTTCGGTGCCAGGGACGGGAATTTAGAAAAATACAGAAAAATAATTAGTATAAATATCAAAATGCTCTCCTCGAATATGATACTAGACATACCCAGCTACATTCTAAACGAAAATTCGATATTCTCAGGCGATGTTTGTGGCTTCCCGAGCCGGGCGGAACTGCCAAGAAAAACGTGGAGACAGTCTCCAGAGCGAAAAGACGCGGTTTTCGGTGCCAGGGACGGGAATTTAGAAAAATGCAGAAAAATAATTAGAATAAATATCAAAATGCTCTCCTCGAATATGATACTAGACATACCCAGCTACATTCTAAACGAAAATTCGATATTCTCGGGCGATGTTTCTGGCTTCCCGAGCCGGGCGGAACTGCCAAGAAAAACGTGGAGACAGTCTCCAGAGCGAAAAGACGCGGTTTTCGGTGCCAGGGACGGGAATTTAGAAAAATGCTGAAAAATAATTAGTATAAATATCAAAATGCTTTCCTCGAATATGATACTAGACATACCCAGCTACATTCTAAACGAAAAGTCGATATTCTCGGGCGATGTTTCTGGCTTCCCGAGCCGGGCGGAACTGCCAAGAAAAACGTGGGGACTTAGTCTCCAGAGCGAAAAGACGCGGGTTTCGGTGCCAGGGACGGGAATTTAGAAAAATACAGAAAAATAATTAGTATAAATATCAAAATGCTCTCCTCGAATATGATACTAGACATACCCAGCTACATTCTAAACGAAAATTCGATATTCTCAGGCGATGTTTGTGGCTTCCCGAGCCGGGCGGAACTGCCAAGAAAAACGTGGAGACAGTCTCCAGAGCGAAAAGACGCGGTTTTCAGTGCCAGGGACGGGAATTTAGAAAAATGCAGAAAAATAATTAGAATAAATATCAAAATGCTCTCCTCGAATATGATACTAGACATACCCAGCTACATTCTAAACGAAAATTCGATATTCTCGGGCGATGTTTCTGGCTTCCCGAGCCGGGCGGAACTGCCAAGAAAAACGTGGAGACAGTCTCCAGAGCGAAAAGACGCGGTTTTCGGTGCCAGGGACGGGAATTTAGAAAAATGCAGAAAAATAATTAGAATAAATATCAAAATGCTCTCCTCGAATATGATACTAGACATACCCAGCTACATTCTAAACGAAAAGTCGATATTCTCGGGCGATGTTTCTGGCTTCCCGAGCCGGGCGGAACTGCCAAGAAAAACGTGGGGACTTAGTCTCCAGAGCGAAAAGACGCGGGTTTCGGTGCCAGGGACGGGAATTTAGAAAAATACAGAAAAATAATTAGTATAAATATCAAAATGCTCTCCTCGAATATGATACTAGACATACCCAGCTACATTCTAAACGAAAATTCGATAATCTCAGGCGATGTTTCTGGCTTCCCGAGCCGGGTGGAACTGCCAAGAAAAACGTGGGGACTTAGTCTCCAGAGCGAAAAGACGCGGGTTTCGGTGCCAGGGACGGGAATTTAGAAAAATACAGAAAAATAATTAGTATAAATATCAAAATGCTCTCCTCGAATATGATACTAGACATACCCAGCTACATTCTAAACGAAAATTCGATATTCTCAGGCGAGGTTTGTGGCTTCCCGAGCCGGGTGGAACTGCCAAGAAAAACGTGGGGACTTAGTCTCCAGAGCGAAAAGACGCGGGTTTCGGTGCCAGGGACGGGAATTTAGAAAAATACAGAAAAATAATTAGTATAAATATCAAAATGCTCTCCTCGAATATGATACTAGACATACCCAGCTACATTCTAAACGAAAATTCGATATTCTCAGGCGATGTTTGTGGCTTCCCGAGCCGGGCGGAACTGCCAAGAAAAACGTGGAGACAGTCTCCAGAGCGAAAAGACGCGGTTTTCGGTGCCAGGGACGGGAATTTAGAAAAATGCAGAAAAATAATTAGAATAAATATCAAAATGCTCTCCTCGAATATGATACTAGACATACCCAGCTACATTCTAAACGAAAATTCGATATTCTCGGGCGATGTTTCTGGCTTCCCGAGCCGGGCGGAACTGCCAAGAAAAACGTGGAGACAGTCTCCAGAGCGAAAAGACGCGGTTTTCGGTGCCAGGGACGGGAATTTAGAAAAATGCTGAAAAATAATTAGTATAAATATCAAAATGCTTTCCTCGAATATGATACTAGACATACCCAGCTACATTCTAAACGAAAAGTCGATATTCTCGGGCGATGTTTCTGGCTTCCCGAGCCGGGCGGAACTGCCAAGAAAAACGTGGGGACTTAGTCTCCAGAGCGAAAAGACGCGGGTTTCGGTGCCAGGGACGGGAATTTAGAAAAATACAGAAAAATAATTAGTATAAATATCAAAATGCTCTCCTCGAATATGATACTAGACATACCCAGCTACATTCTAAACGAAAATTCGATATTCTCAGGCGATGTTTGTGGCTTCCCGAGCCGGGCGGAACTGCCAAGAAAAACGTGGAGACAGTCTCCAGAGCGAAAAGACGCGGTTTTCGGTGCCAGGGACGGGAATTTAGAAAAATGCAGAAAAATAATTAGAATAAATATCAAAATGCTCTCCTCGAATATGATACTAGACATACCCAGCTACATTCTAAACGAAAATTCGATATTCTCGGGCGATGTTTCTGGCTTCCCGAGCCGGGCGGAACTGCCAAGAAAAACGTGGAGACAGTCTCCAGAGCGAAAAGACGCGGTTTTCGGTGCCAGGGACGGGAATTTAGAAAAATGCAGAAAAATAATTAGAATAAATATCAAAATGCTCTCCTCGAATATGATACTAGACATACCCAGCTACATTCTAAACGAAAAGTCGATATTCTCGGGCGATGTTTCTGGCTTCCCGAGCCGGGCGGAACTGCCAAGAAAAACGTGGGGACTTAGTCTCCAGAGCGAAAAGACGCGGGTTTCGGTGCCAGGGACGGGAATTTAGAAAAATACAGAAAAATAATTAGTATGATTATCAAAATGCTCTCCTCGAATATGATACTAGACATACCCAGCTACATTCTAAACGAAAATTCGATAATCTCAGGCGATGTTTCTGGCTTCCCGAGCCGGGTGGAACTGCCAAGAAAAACGTGGGGACTTAGTCTCCAGAGCGAAAAGACGCGGGTTTCGGTGCCAGGGACGGGAATTCAGAAAAATACAGAAAAATAATTAGTATAAATATCAAAATGCTCTCCTCGAATATGATACTAGACATACCCAGCTACATTCTAAACGAAAATTCGATATTCTCAGGCGAGGTTTGTGGCTTCCCGAGCCGGGTGGAACTGCCAAGAAAAACGTGGGGACTTAGTCTCCAGAGCGAAAAGACGCGGGTTTCGGTGCCAGGGACGGGAATTTAGAAAAATACAGAAAAATAATTAGTATAAATATGAAAATGCTCTCCTCGAATATGATACTAGACATACCCAGCTACATTCTAAACGAAAATTCGATATTCTCAGGCGATGTTTGTGGCTTCCCGAGCCGGGTGGAACTGCAAAGAAAAACGTGGGGACTTAGTCTCCAGAGCGAAAAGACGCGGTTTTCTTTGCCAGGGACGGGAATTTAGAAAAATACAGAAAAATAATTAGTATAAATATCAAAATGCTCTCCTCGAATATGATACTACACATACCCAGCTACATTCTAAACGAAAATTCGATATTCTCAGGCGACGTTTGTGGCTTCCCGAGCCGGGTGGAACTGCAAAGAAAAACGTGGGGACTTAGTCTCCAGAGCGAAAAGACGCGGTTTTCGGTGCCAGGGACGGGAATTTAGAAAAATACAGAAAAATAATTAGTATAAATATCAAAATGCTCTCCTCGAATATGATACTAGACATACCCAGCTACATTCTAAACGAAAATTCGATATTCTCAGGCGATGTTTGTGGCTTCCCGAGCCGGGTGGAACTGCCAAGAAAAACGTTGGGACTTAGTCTCCAGAGCGAAAAGACGCGGGTTTCGGTGCCAGGGACGGGAATTTAGAAAAATACAGAAAAATAATTAGTATAAATATCAAAATGCTCTCCTCGAATATGATACTAGACATACCCAGCTACATTCTAAACGAAAATTCGATATTCTCAGGCGATGTTTGTGGCTTCCCGAGCCGGGCGGAACTGCCAAGAAAAACGTGGAGACAGTCTCCAGAGCGAAAAGACGCGGTTTTCGGTGCCAGGGACGGGAATTTAGAAAAATGCAGAAAAATAATTAGAATAAATATCAAAATGCTCTCCTCGAATATGATACTAGACATACCCAGCTACATTCTAAACGAAAATTCGATATTCTCGGGCGATGTTTCTGGCTTCCCGAGCCGGGCGGAACTGCCAAGAAAAACGTGGAGACAGTCTCCAGAGCGAAAAGACGCGGTTTTCGGTGCCAGTGACGGGAATTTAGAAAAATGCTGAAAAATAATTAGTATAAATATCAAAATGCTTTCCTCGAATATGATACTAGACATACCCAGCTACATTCTAAACGAAAAGTCGATAATCTCAGGCGATGTTTGTGGCTTCCTGAGCCGGGCGGAACTGCCAAGAAAAACGTGGAGACAGTCTCCAGAGCGAAAAGACGCGGTTTTCGGTGCCAGGGACGGGAATTTAGAAAAATGCTGAAAAATAATTAGTATAAATATCAAAATGCTTTCCTCGAATATGATACTAGACATACCCAGCTACATTCTAAACGAAAAGTCGATATTCTCGGGCGATGTTTGTGGCTTCCCGAGCCGGGCGGAACTGCAAAGAAAAACGTGGAGACAGTCTCCAGAGCGAAAAGACGCGGTTTTCGGTGCCAGGGACGGGAATTTAGAAAAATACAGAAAAATAATTAGTATAAATATCAAAATGCTCTCCTCGAATATGATACTAGACATACCCAGCTACATTCTAAACGAAAATTCGATATTCTCAGGCGATGTTTGTGGCTTCCCGAGCCGGGTGGAACTGCAAAGAAAAACGTTGGGACTTAGTCTCCAGAGCGAAAAGACGCGGGTTTCGGTGCCAGGGACGGGAATTTAGAAAAATACAGAAAAATAATTAGTATAAATATCAAAATGCTCTCCTCGAATATGATACTAGACATACCCAGCTACATTCTAAACGAAAATTCGATATTCTCAGGCGATGTTTGTGGCTTCCCGAGCCGGGCGGAACTGCAAAGAAAAACGTGGAGACAGTCTCCAGAGCGAAAAGGCGCGGTTTTCGGTGCCAGGGACGGGAATTTAGAAAAATGCAGAAAAATAATTAGAATAAATATCAAAATGCTCTCCTCGAATATGATACTAGACATACCCAGCTACATTCTAAACGAAAATTCGATATTCTCGGGCGATGTTTGTGGCTTCCCGAGCCGGGCGGAACTGCAAAGAAAAACGTGGAGACAGTCTCCAGAGCGAAAAGACGCGGTTTTCGGTGCCAGGGACGGGAATTTAGAAAAATGCAGAAAAATAATTAGAATAAATATCAAAATGCTCTCCTCGAATATGATACTAGACATACCCAGCTACATTCTAAACGAAAATTCGATATTCTCAGGCGATGTTTGTGGCTTCCCGAGCCGGGCGGAACTGCAAAGAAAAACGTTGGGACTTAGTCTCCAGAGCGAAAAGACGCGGGTTTCGGTGCCAGGGACGGGAATTTAGAAAAATACAGAAAAATAATTAGTATAAATATCAAAATGCTCTCCTCGAATATGATACTAGACATACCCAGCTACATTCTAAACGAAAATTCGATATTCTCGGGCGATGTTTGTGGCTTCCCGAGCCGGGCGGAACTGCAAAGAAAAACGTGGAGACAGTCTCCAGAGCGAAAAGACGCGGGTTTCGGTGCCAGGGACGGGAATTTAGAAAAATACAGAAAAATAATTAGTATAAATATCAAAATGCTCTCCTCGAATATGATACTAGACATACCCAGCTATATTCTAAACGAAAATTCGATATTCTCAGGCGATGTTTGTGGCTTCCCGAGCCGGGTGGAACTGCAAAGAAAAACGTTGGGACTTAGTCTCCAGAGCGAAAAGACGCGGGTTTCGGTGCCAGGGACGGGAATTTAGAAAAATGCAGAAAAATAATTAGAATAAATATCAAAATGCTCTCCTCGAATATGATACTAGACATACCCAGCTACATTCTAAACGAAAATTCGATATTCTCGGGCGATGTTTGTGGCTTCCCGAGCCGGGCGGAACTGCAAAGAAAAACGTTGGGACTTAGTCTCCAGAGCGAAAAGACGCGGGTTTCGGTGCCAGGGACGGGAATTTAGAAAAATACAGAAAAATAATTAGTATAAATATCAAAATGCTCTCCTCGAATATGATACTAGACATACCCAGCTACATTCTAAACGAAAATTCGATATTCTCAGGCGATGTTTGTGGCTTCCCGAGCCGGGCGGAACTGCAAAGAAAAACGTGGAGACAGTCTCCAGAGCGAAAAGACGCGGTTTTCGGTGCCAGGGACGGGAATTTAGAAAAATGCAGAAAAATAATTAGAATAAATATCAAAATGCTCTCCTCGAATATGATACTAGACATACCCAGCTACATTCTAAACGAAAATTCGATATTCTCGGGCGATGTTTCTGGCTTCCCGAGCCGGGCGGAACTGCCAAGAAAAACGTGGAGACAGTCTCCAGAGCGAAAAGACGCGGTTTTCGGTGCCAGTGACGGGAATTTAGAAAAATGCTGAAAAATAATTAGTATAAATATCAAAATGCTTTCCTCGAATATGATACTAGACATACCCAGCTACATTCTAAACGAAAAGTCGATAATCTCAGGCGATGTTTGTGGCTTCCTGAGCCGGGCGGAACTGCCAAGAAAAACGTGGAGACAGTCTCCAGAGCGAAAAGACGCGGTTTTCGGTGCCAGGGACGGGAATTTAGAAAAATGCTGAAAAATAATTAGTATAAATATCAAAATGCTTTCCTCGAATATGATACTAGACATACCCAGCTACATTCTAAACGAAAAGTCGATATTCTCGGGCGATGTTTGTGGCTTCCCGAGCCGGGCGGAACTGCAAAGAAAAACGTGGAGACAGTCTCCAGAGCGAAAAGACGCGGTTTTCGGTGCCAGGGACGGGAATTTAGAAAAATACAGAAAAATAATTAGTATAAATATCAAAATGCTCTCCTCGAATATGATACTAGACATACCCAGCTACATTCTAAACGAAAATTCGATATTCTCAGGCGATGTTTGTGGCTTCCCGAGCCGGGTGGAACTGCAAAGAAAAACGTTGGGACTTAGTCTCCAGAGCGAAAAGACGCGGGTTTCGGTGCCAGGGACGGGAATTTAGAAAAATACAGAAAAATAATTAGTATAAATATCAAAATGCTCTCCTCGAATATGATACTAGACATACCCAGCTACATTCTAAACGAAAATTCGATATTCTCAGGCGATGTTTGTGGCTTCCCGAGCCGGGCGGAACTGCAAAGAAAAACGTGGAGACAGTCTCCAGAGCGAAAAGGCGCGGTTTTCGGTGCCAGGGACGGGAATTTAGAAAAATGCAGAAAAATAATTAGAATAAATATCAAAATGCTCTCCTCGAATATGATACTAGACATACCCAGCTACATTCTAAACGAAAATTCGATATTCTCGGGCGATGTTTGTGGCTTCCCGAGCCGGGCGGAACTGCAAAGAAAAACGTGGAGACAGTCTCCAGAGCGAAAAGACGCGGTTTTCGGTGCCAGGGACGGGAATTTAGAAAAATGCAGAAAAATAATTAGAATAAATATCAAAATGCTCTCCTCGAATATGATACTAGACATACCCAGCTACATTCTAAACGAAAATTCGATATTCTCAGGCGATGTTTGTGGCTTCCCGAGCCGGGCGGAACTGCAAAGAAAAACGTTGGGACTTAGTCTCCAGAGCGAAAAGACGCGGGTTTCGGTGCCAGGGACGGGAATTTAGAAAAATACAGAAAAATAATTAGTATAAATATCAAAATGCTCTCCTCGAATATGATACTAGACATACCCAGCTACATTCTAAACGAAAATTCGATATTCTCGGGCGATGTTTGTGGCTTCCCGAGCCGGGCGGAACTGCAAAGAAAAACGTGGAGACAGTCTCCAGAGCGAAAAGACGCGGGTTTCGGTGCCAGGGACGGGAATTTAGAAAAATACAGAAAAATAATTAGTATAAATATCAAAATGCTCTCCTCGAATATGATACTAGACATACCCAGCTATATTCTAAACGAAAATTCGATATTCTCAGGCGATGTTTGTGGCTTCCCGAGCCGGGTGGAACTGCAAAGAAAAACGTTGGGACTTAGTCTCCAGAGCGAAAAGACGCGGGTTTCGGTGCCAGGGACGGGAATTTAGAAAAATGCAGAAAAATAATTAGAATAAATATCAAAATGCTCTCCTCGAATATGATACTAGACATACCCAGCTACATTCTAAACGAAAATTCGATATTCTCGGGCGATGTTTGTGGCTTCCCGAGCCGGGCGGAACTGCAAAGAAAAACGTTGGGACTTAGTCTCCAGAGCGAAAAGACGCGGGTTTCGGTGCCAGGGACGGGAATTTAGAAAAATACAGAAAAATAATTAGTATAAATATCAAAATGCTCTCCTCGAATATGATACTAGACATACCCAGCTACATTCTAAACGAAAATTCGATATTCTCAGGCGATGTTTGTGGCTTCCCGAGCCGGGCGGAACTGCAAAGAAAAACGTTGGGACTTAGTCTCCAGAGCGAAAAGACGCGGGTTTCGGTGCCAGGGACGGGAATTTAGAAAAATGCAGAAAAATAATTAGAATAAATATCAAAATGCTCTCCTCGAATATGATACTAGACATACCCAGCTACATTCTAAACGAAAATTCGATATTCTCGGGCGATGTTTGTGGCTTCCCGAGCCGGGCGGAACTGCAAAGAAAAACGTTGGGACTTAGTCTCCAGAGCGAAAAGACGCGGGTTTCGGTGCCAGGGACGGGAATTTAGAAAAATACAGAAAAATAATTAGTATAAATATCAAAATGCTCTCCTCGAATATGATACTAGACATACCCAGCTATATTCTAAACGAAAATTCGATATTCTCAGGCGATGTTTGTGGCTTCCCGAGCCGGGTGGAACTGCAAAGAAAAACGTTGGGACTTAGTCTCCAGAGCGAAAAGACGCGGGTTTCGGTGCCAGGGACGGGAATTTAGAAAAATGCAGAAAAATAATTAGAATAAATATCAAAATGCTCTCCTCGAATATGATACTAGACATACCCAGCTACATTCTAAACGAAAATTCGATATTCTCGGGCGATGTTTGTGGCTTCCCGAGCCGGGCGGAACTGCAAAGAAAAACGTTGGGACTTAGTCTCCAGAGCGAAAAGACGCGGGTTTCGGTGCCAGGGACGGGAATTTAGAAAAATACAGAAAAATAATTAGTATAAATATCAAAATGCTCTCCTCGAATATGATACTAGACATACCCAGCTACATTCTAAACGAAAATTCGATATTCTCAGGCGATGTTTGTGGCTTCCCGAGCCGGGCGGAACTGCAAAGAAAAACGTTGGGACTTAGTCTCCAGAGCGAAAAGACGCGGGTTTCGGTGCCGGGGACGGGAATTTAGAAAAATGCAGAAAAATAATTAGAATAAATATCAAAATGCTCTCCTCGAATATGATACTAGACATACCCAGCTACATTCTAAACGAAAATTCGATATTCTCGGGCGATGTTTGTGGCTTCCCGAGCCGGGCGGAACTGCAAAGAAAAACGTTGGGACTTAGTCTCCAGAGCGAAAAGACGCGGGTTTCGGTGCCAGGGACGGGAATTTAGAAAAATACAGAAAAATAATTAGTATAAATATCAAAATGCTCTCCTCGAATATGATACTAGACATACCCAGCTACATTCTAAACGAAAATTCGATATTCTCGGGCGATGTTTGTGGCTTCCCGAGCCGGGCGGAACTGCAAAGAAAAACGTTGGGACTTAGTCTCCAGAGCGAAAAGACGCGGGTTTCGGTGCCAGGGACGGGAATTTAGAAAAATACAGAAAAATAATTAGTATAAATATCAAAATGCTCTCCTCGAATATGATACTAGACATACCCAGCTACATTCTAAACGAAAATTCGATATTCTCAGGCGATGTTTGTGGCTTCCCGAGCCGGGCGGAACTGCAAAGAAAAACGTTGGGACTTAGTCTCCAGAGCGAAAAGACGCGGGTTTCGGTGCCAGGGACGGGAATTTAGAAAAATGCAGAAAAATAATTAGAATAAATATCAAAATGCTCTCCTCGAATATGATACTAGACATACCCAGCTACATTCTAAACGAAAAGTCGATATTCTCGGGCGATGTTTGTGGCTTCCCGAGCCGGGCGGAACTGCAAAGAAAAACGTGGAGACAGTCTCCAGAGCGAAAAGACGCGGTTTTCGGTGCCAGGGACGGGAATTTAGAAAAATGCAGAAAAATAATTAGAATAAATATCAAAATGCTCTCCTCGAATATGATACTAGACATACCCAGCTACATTCTAAACGAAAATTCGATATTCTCGGGCGATGTTTGTGGCTTCCCGAGCCGGGCGGATCTGCAAAGAAAAACGTGGAGACAGTCTCCAGAGCGAAAAGACGCGGTTTTCGGTGCCAGGGACGGGAATTTAGAAACATGCAGAAAAATAATTAGAATAAATATCAAAATGCTCTCCTCGAATATGATACTAGACATACCCAGCTACATTCTAAACGAAAATTCGATATTCTCGGGCGATGTTTGTGGCTTCCCGAGCCGGGCGGAACTGCAAAGAAAAACGTGGAGACAGTCTCCAGAGCGAAAAGACGCGGGTTTCGGTGCCAGGGACGGGAATTTAGAAAAATACAGAAAAATAATTAGTATAAATATCAAAATGCTCTCCTCGAATATGATACTAGACATACCCAGCTACATTCTAAACGAAAAGTCGATATTCTCGGGCGATGTTTGTGGCTTCCCGAGCCGGGCGGAACTGCAAAGAAAAACGTGGAGACAGTCTCCAGAGCGAAAAGACGCGGTTTTCGGTGCCAGGGACGGGAATTTAGAAAAATGCAGAAAAATAATTAGAATAAATATCAAAATGCTCTCCTCGAATATGATACTAGACATACCCAGCTACATTCTAAACGAAAATTCGATATTCTCGGGCGATGTTTGTGGCTTCCCGAGCCGGGCGGAACTGCAAAGAAAAACGTGGAGACAGTCTCCAGAGCGAAAAGACGCGGTTTTCGGTGCCAGGGACGGGAATTTAGAAAAATGCAGAAAAATAATTAGAATAAATATCAAAATGCTCTCCTCGAATATGATACTAGACATACCCAGCTACATTCTAAACGAAAATTCGATATTCTCGGGCGATGTTTGTGGCTTCCCGAGCCGGGCGGAACTGCAAAGAAAAACGTGGAGACAGTCTCCAGAGCGAAAAGACGCGGGTTTCGGTGCCAGGGACGGGAATTTAGAAAAATACAGAAAAATAATTAGTATAAATATCAAAATGCTCTCCTCGAATATGATACTAGACATACCCAGCTACATTCTAAACGAAAATTCGATATTCTCAGGCGATGTTTGTGGCTTCCCGAGCCGGGTGGAACTGCAAAGAAAAACGTTGGGACTTAGTCTCCAGAGCGAAAAGACGCGGGTTTCGGTGCCAGGGACGGGAATTTAGAAAAATGCAGAAAAATAATTAGAATAAATATCAAAATGCTCTCCTCGAATATGATACTAGACATACCCAGCTACATTCTAAACGAAAATTCGATATTCTCGGGCGATGTTTGTGGCTTCCCGAGCCGGGCGGAACTGCAAAGAAAAACGTTGGGACTTAGTCTCCAGAGCGAAAAGACGCGGGTTTCGGTGCCAGGGACGGGAATTTAGAAAAATACAGAAAAATAATTAGTATAAATATCAAAATGCTCTCCTCGAATATGATACTAGACATACCCAGCTACATTCTAAACGAAAATTCGATATTCTCAGGCGATGTTTGTGGCTTCCCGAGCCGGGTGGAACTGCAAAGAAAAACGTTGGGACTTAGTCTCCAGAGCGAAAAGACGCGGGTTTCGGTGCCAGGGACGGGAATTTAGAAAAATGCAGAAAAATAATTAGAATAAATATCAAAATGCTCTCCTCGAATATGATACTAGACATACCCAGCTACATTCTAAACGAAAATTCGATATTCTCGGGCGATGTTTGTGGCTTCCCGAGCCGGGCGGAACTGCAAAGAAAAACGTTGGGACTTAGTCTCCAGAGCGAAAAGACGCGGGTTTCGGTGCCAGGGACGGGAATTTAGAAAAATACAGAAAAATAATTAGTATAAATATCAAAATGCTCTCCTCGAATATGATACTAGACATACCCAGCTACATTCTAAACGAAAATTCGATATTCTCAGGCGATGTTTGTGGCTTCCCGAGCCGGGCGGAACTGCAAAGAAAAACGTTGGGACTTAGTCTCCAGAGCGAAAAGACGCGGGTTTCGGTGCCAGGGACGGGAATTTAGAAAAATACAGAAAAATAATTAGTATAAATATCAAAATGCTCTCCTCGAATATGATACTAGACATACCCAGCTACATTCTAAACGAAAATTCGATATTCTCAGGCGATGTTTGTGGCTTCCCGAGCCGGGCGGAACTGCAAGAAAAACGTGGAGACAGTCTCCAGAGCGAAAAGACGCGGGTTTCGGTGCCAGGGACGGGAATTTAGAAAAATACAGAAACATAATTAGTATAAATATCAAAATGCTCTCCTCGAATATGATACTAGACATACCCAGCTACATTCTAAACGAAAATTCGATATTCTCAGGCGATGTTTGTGGCTTCCCGAGCCGGGCGGAACTGCAAAGAAAAACGTGGAGACAGTCTCCAGAGCGAAAAGACGCGGGTTTCGGTGCCAGGGACGGGAATTTAGAAAAATGCAGAAAAATAATTAGAATAAATATCAAAATGCTCTCCTCGAATATGATACTAGACATACCCAGCTACATTCTAAACGAAAATTCGATATTCTCGGGCGATGTTTGTGGCTTCCCGAGCCGGGCGGAACTGCAAAGAAAAACGTTGGGACTTAGTCTCCAGAGCGAAAAGACGCGGGTTTCGGTGCCAGGGACGGGAATTTAGAAAAATACAGAAAAATAATTAGTATAAATATCAAAATGCTCTCCTCGAATATGATACTAGACATACCCAGCTACATTCTAAACGAAAAGTCGATATTCTCGGGCGATGTTTGTGGCTTCCCGAGCCGGGCGGAACTGCAAAGAAAAACGTTGGGACTTAGTCTCCAGAGCGAAAAGACGCGGGTTTCGGTGCCAGGGACGGGAATTTAGAAAAATGCAGAAAAATAATTAGAATAAATATCAAAATGCTCTCCTCGAATATGATACTAGACATACCCAGCTACATTCTAAACGAAAATTCGATATTCTCGGGCGATGTTTGTGGCTTCCCGAGCCGGGCGGAACTGCAAAGAAAAACGTTGGGACTTAGTCTCCAGAGCGAAAAGACGCGGGTTTCGGTGCCAGGGACGGGAATTTAGAAAAATGCAGAAAAATAATTAGAATAAATATCAAAATGCTCTCCTCGAATATGATACTAGACATACCCAGCTACATTCTAAACGAAAATTCGATATTCTCGGGCGATGTTTGTGGCTTCCCGAGCCGGGCGGAACTGCAAAGAAAAACGTTGGGACTTAGTCTCCAGAGCGAAAAGACGCGGGTTTCGGTGCCAGGGACGGGAATTTAGAAAAATGCAGAAAAATAATTAGAATAAATATCAAAATGCTCTCCTCGAATATGATACTAGACATACCCAGCTACATTCTAAACGAAAAGTCGATATTCTCGGGCGATGTTTGTGGCTTCCCGAGCCGGGCGGAACTGCAAAGAAAAACGTTGGGACTTAGTCTCCAGAGCGAAAAGACGCGGGTTTCGGTGCCAGGGACGGGAATTTAGAAAAATACAGAAAAATAATTAGTATAAATATCAAAATGCTCTCCTCGAATATGATACTAGACATACCCAGCTACATTCTAAACGAAAAGTCGATATTCTCGGGCGATGTTTGTGGCTTCCCGAGCCGGGCGGAACTGCAAAGAAAAACGTTGGGACTTAGTCTCCAGAGCGAAAAGACGCGGGTTTCGGTGCCAGGGACGGGAATTTAGAAAAATACAGAAAAATAATTAGTATAAATATCAAAATGCTCTCCTCGAATATGATACTAGACATACCCAGCTACATTCTAAACGAAAAGTCGATATTCTCGGGCGATGTTTGTGGCTTCCCGAGCCGGGCGGAACTGCAAAGAAAAACGTTGGGACTTAGTCTCCAGAGCGAAAAGACGCGGGTTTCGGTGCCAGGGACGGGAATTTAGAAAAATACAGAAAAATAATTAGTATAAATATCAAAATGCTCTCCTCGAATATGATACTAGACATACCCAGCTACATTCTAAACGAAAAGTCGATATTCTCGGGCGATGTTTGTGGCTTCCCGAGCCGGGCGGAACTGCAAAGAAAAACGTTGGGACTTAGTCTCCAGAGCGAAAAGACGCGGGTTTCGGTGCCAGGGACGGGAATTTAGAAAAATACAGAAAAATAATTAGTATAAATATCAAAATGCTCTCCTCGAATATGATACTAGACATACCCAGCTACATTCTAAACGAAAAGTCGATATTCTCGGGCGATGTTTGTGGCTTCCCGAGCCGGGCGGAACTGCAAAGAAAAACGTTGGGACTTAGTCTCCAGAGCGAAAAGACGCGGGTTTCGGTGCCAGGGACGGGAATTTAGAAAAATGCAGAAAAATAATTAGAATAAATATCAAAATGCTCTCCTCGAATATGATACTAGACATACCCAGCTACATTCTAAACGAAAATTCGATATTCTCGGGCGATGTTTGTGGCTTCCCGAGCCGGGCGGAACTGCAAAGAAAAACGTTGGGACTTAGTCTCCAGAGCGAAAAGACGCGGGTTTCGGTGCCAGGGACGGGAATTTAGAAAAATGCAGAAAAATAATTAGAATAAATATCAAAATGCTCTCCTCGAATATGATACTAGACATACCCAGCTACATTCTAAACGAAAAGTCGATATTCTCGGGCGATGTTTGTGGCTTCCCGAGCCGGGCGGAACTGCAAAGAAAAACGTTGGGACTTAGTCTCCAGAGCGAAAAGACGCGGGTTTCGGTGCCAGGGACGGGAATTTAGAAAAATACAGAAAAATAATTAGTATAAATATCAAAATGCTCTCCTCGAATATGATACTAGACATACCCAGCTACATTCTAAACGAAAATTCGATATTCTCAGGCGATGTTTGTGGCTTCCCGAGCCGGGCGGAACTGCAAGAAAAACGTGGAGACAGTCTCCAGAGCGAAAAGACGCGGGTTTCGGTGCCAGGGACGGGAATTTAGAAAAATACAGAAAAATAATTAGTATAAATATCAAAATGCTCTCCTCGAATATGATACTAGACATACCCAGCTACATTCTAAACGAAAATTCGATATTCTCAGGCGATGTTTGTGGCTTCCCGAGCCGGGCGGAACTGCAAAGAAAAACGTGGAGACAGTCTCCAGAGCGAAAAGACGCGGGTTTCGGTGCCAGGGACGGGAATTTAGAAAAATGCAGAAAAATAATTAGAATAAATATCAAAATGCTCTCCTCGAATATGATACTAGACATACCCAGCTACATTCTAAACGAAAATTCGATATTCTCGGGCGATGTTTGTGGCTTCCCGAGCCGGGCGGAACTGCAAAGAAAAACGTTGGGACTTAGTCTCCAGAGCGAAAAGACGCGGGTTTCGGTGCCAGGGACGGGAATTTAGAAAAATACAGAAAAATAATTAGTATAAATATCAAAATGCTCTCCTCGAATATGATACTAGACATACCCAGCTACATTCTAAACGAAAATTCGATATTCTCGGGCGATGTTTGTGGCTTCCCGAGCCGGGCGGAACTGCAAAGAAAAACGTTGGGACTTAGTCTCCAGAGCGAAAAGACGCGGTTTTCGGTGCCAGGGACGGGAATTTAGAAAAATGCAGAAAAATAATTAGAATAAATATCAAAATGCTCTCCTCGAATATGATACTAGACATACCCAGCTACATTCTAAACGAAAATTCGATATTCTCGGGCGATGTTTGTGACTTCCCGAGCCGGGCGGAACTGCAAAGAAAAACGTGGAGACAGTCTCCAGAGCGAAAAGACGCGGGTTTCGGTGCCAGGGACGGGAATTTAGAAAAATACAGAAAAATAATTAGTATAAATATCAAAATGCTCTCCTCGAATATGATACTAGACATACCCAGCTACATTCTAAACGAAAAGTCGATATTCTCGGGCGATGTTTGTGGCTTCCCGAGCCGGGCGGAACTGCAAAGAAAAACGTGGAGACAGTCTCCAGAGCGAAAAGACGCGGTTTTCGGTGCCAGGGACGGGAATTTAGAAAAATGCAGAAAAATAATTAGAATAAATATCAAAATGCTCTCCTCGAATATGATACTAGACATACCCAGCTACATTCTAAAAGAAAATTCGATATTCTCGGGCGATGTTTGTGGCTTCCCGAGCCGGGCGGAACTGCAAAGAAAAACGTGGAGACAGTCTCCAGAGCGAAAAGACGCGGTTTTCGGTGCCAGGGACGGGAATTTAGAAAAATGCAGAAAAATAATTAGAATAAATATCAAAATGCTCTCCTCGAATATGATACTAGACATACCCAGCTACATTCTAAACGAAAATTCGATATTCTCGGGCGATGTTTGTGGCTTCCCGAGCCGGGCGGAACTGCAAAGAAAAACGTGGAGACAGTCTCCAGAGCGAAAAGACGCGGGTTTCGGTGCCAGGGACGGGAATTTAGAAAAATACAGAAAAATAATTAGTATAAATATCAAAATGCTCTCCTCGAATATGATACTAGACATACCCAGCTACATTCTAAACGAAAATTCGATATTCTCAGGCGATGTTTGTGGCTTCCCGAGCCGGGTGGAACTGCAAAGAAAAACGTTGGGACTTAGTCTCCAGAGCGAAAAGACGCGGGTTTCGGTGCCAGGGACGGGAATTTAGAAAAATGCAGAAAAATAATTAGAATAAATATCAAAATGCTCTCCTCGAATATGATACTAGACATACCCAGCTACATTCTAAACGAAAATTCGATATTCTCGGGCGATGTTTGTGGCTTCCCGAGCCGGGCGGAACTGCAAAGAAAAACGTTGGGACTTAGTCTCCAGAGCGAAAAGACGCGGGTTTCGGTGCCAGGGACGGGAATTTAGAAAAATACAGAAAAATAATTAGTATAAATATCAAAATGCTCTCCTCGAATATGATACTAGACATACCCAGCTACATTCTAAACGAAAATTCGATATTCTCAGGCGATGTTTGTGGCTTCCCGAGCCGGGTGGAACTGCAAAGAAAAACGTTGGGACTTAGTCTCCAGAGCGAAAAGACGCGGGTTTCGGTGCCAGGGACGGGAATTTAGAAAAATGCAGAAAAATAATTAGAATAAATATCAAAATGCTCTCCTCGAATATGATACTAGACATACCCAGCTACATTCTAAACGAAAATTCGATATTCTCGGGCGATGTTTGTGGCTTCCCGAGCCGGGCGGAACTGCAAAGAAAAACGTTGGGACTTAGTCTCCAGAGCGAAAAGACGCGGGTTTCGGTGCCAGGGACGGGAATTTAGAAAAATACAGAAAAATAATTAGTATAAATATCAAAATGCTCTCCTCGAATATGATACTAGACATACCCAGCTACATTCTAAACGAAAATTCGATATTCTCAGGCGATGTTTGTGGCTTCCCGAGCCGGGCGGAACTGCAAAGAAAAACGTTGGGACTTAGTCTCCAGAGCGAAAAGACGCGGGTTTCGGTGCCAGGGACGGGAATTTAGAAAAATGCAGAAAAATAATTAGAATAAATATCAAAATGCTCTCCTCGAATATGATACTAGACATACCCAGCTACATTCTAAACGAAAATTCGATATTCTCGGGCGATGTTTGTGGCTTCCCGAGCCGGGCGGAACTGCAAAGAAAAACGTTGGGACTTAGTCTCCAGAGCGAAAAGACGCGGGTTTCGGTGCCAGGGACGGGAATTTAGAAAAATACAGAAAAATAATTAGTATAAATATCAAAATGCTCTCCTCGAATATGATACTAGACATACCCAGCTACATTCTAAACGAAAATTCGATATTCTCGGGCGATGTTTGTGGCTTCCCGAGCCGGGCGGAACTGCAAAGAAAAACGTTGGGACTTAGTCTCCAGAGCGAAAAGACGCGGGTTTCGGTGCCAGGGACGGGAATTTAGAAAAATACAGAAAAATAATTAGTATAAATATCAAAATGCTCTCCTCGAATATGATACTAGACATACCCAGCTACATTCTAAACGAAAATTCGATATTCTCAGGCGATGTTTGTGGCTTCCCGAGCCGGGCGGAACTGCAAAGAAAAACGTGGAGACAGTCTCCAGAGCGAAAAGACGCGGTTTTCGGTGCCAGGGACGGGAATTTAGAAAAATGCAGAAAAATAATTAGAATAAATATCAAAATGCTCTCCTCGAATATGATACTAGACATACCCAGCTACATTCTAAACGAAAATTCGATATTCTCGGGCGATGTTTGTGGCTTCCCGAGCCGGGCGGAACTGCAAAGAAAAACGTGGAGACAGTCTCCAGAGCGAAAAGACGCGGGTTTCGGTGCCAGGGACGGGAATTTAGAAAAATACAGAAAAATAATTAGTATAAATATCAAAATGCTCTCCTCGAATATGATACTAGACATACCCAGCTACATTCTAAACGAAAATTCGATATTCTCAGGCGATGTTTGTGGCTTCCCGAGCCGGGTGGAACTGCAAAGAAAAACGTTGGGACTTAGTCTCCAGAGCGAAAAGACGCGGGTTTCGGTGCCAGGGACGGGAATTTAGAAAAATGCAGAAAAATAATTAGAATAAATATCAAAATGCTCTCCTCGAATATGATACTAGACATACCCAGCTACATTCTAAACGAAAATTCGATATTCTCGGGCGATGTTTGTGGCTTCCCGAGCCGGGCGGAACTGCAAAGAAAAACGTTGGGACTTAGTCTCCAGAGCGAAAAGACGCGGGTTTCGGTGCCAGGGACGGGAATTTAGAAAAATACAGAAAAATAATTAGTATAAATATCAAAATGCTCTCCTCGAATATGATACTAGACATACCCAGCTACATTCTAAACGAAAATTCGATATTCTCAGGCGATGTTTGTGGCTTCCCGAGCCGGGTGGAACTGCAAAGAAAAACGTTGGGACTTAGTCTCCAGAGCGAAAAGACGCGGGTTTCGGTGCCAGGGACGGGAATTTAGAAAAATGCAGAAAAATAATTAGAATAAATATCAAAATGCTCTCCTCGAATATGATACTAGACATACCCAGCTACATTCTAAACGAAAATTCGATATTCTCGGGCGATGTTTGTGGCTTCCCGAGCCGGGCGGAACTGCAAAGAAAAACGTTGGGACTTAGTCTCCAGAGCGAAAAGACGCGGGTTTCGGTGCCAGGGACGGGAATTTAGAAAAATACAGAAAAATAATTAGTATAAATATCAAAATGCTCTCCTCGAATATGATACTAGACATACCCAGCTACATTCTAAACGAAAATTCGATATTCTCAGGCGATGTTTGTGGCTTCCCGAGCCGGGCGGAACTGCAAAGAAAAACGTTGGGACTTAGTCTCCAGAGCGAAAAGACGCGGGTTTCGGTGCCAGGGACGGGAATTTAGAAAAATGCAGAAAAATAATTAGAATAAATATCAAAATGCTCTCCTCGAATATGATACTAGACATACCCAGCTACATTCTAAACGAAAATTCGATATTCTCGGGCGATGTTTGTGGCTTCCCGAGCCGGGCGGAACTGCAAAGAAAAACGTTGGGACTTAGTCTCCAGAGCGAAAAGACGCGGGTTTCGGTGCCAGGGACGGGAATTTAGAAAAATACAGAAAAATAATTAGTATAAATATCAAAATGCTCTCCTCGAATATGATACTAGACATACCCAGCTACATTCTAAACGAAAATTCGATATTCTCGGGCGATGTTTGTGGCTTCCCGAGCCGGGCGGAACTGCAAAGAAAAACGTTGGGACTTAGTCTCCAGAGCGAAAAGACGCGGGTTTCGGTGCCAGGGACGGGAATTTAGAAAAATACAGAAAAATAATTAGTATAAATATCAAAATGCTCTCCTCGAATATGATACTAGACATACCCAGCTACATTCTAAACGAAAATTCGATATTCTCAGGCGATGTTTGTGGCTTCCCGAGCCGGGCGGAACTGCAAAGAAAAACGTTGGGACTTAGTCTCCAGAGCGAAAAGACGCGGGTTTCGGTGCCAGGGACGGGAATTTAGAAAAATGCAGAAAAATAATTAGAATAAATATCAAAATGCTCTCCTCGAATATGATACTAGACATACCCAGCTACATTCTAAACGAAAAGTCGATATTCTCGGGCGATGTTTGT
This sequence comes from Ixodes scapularis, assembly GCF_016920785.2. Classification (NCBI taxonomy): domain Eukaryota; kingdom Metazoa; phylum Arthropoda; class Arachnida; order Ixodida; family Ixodidae; genus Ixodes; species Ixodes scapularis. The sequence continues at coordinate 42,997 of NW_024610183.1, read as the reverse complement.
GGCTTCCCGAGCCGGGCGGAACTGCAAAGAAAAACGTGGAGACAGTCTCCAGAGCGAAAAGACGCGGTTTTCGGTGCCAGGGACGGGAATTTAGAAAAATGCAGAAAAATAATTAGAATAAATATCAAAATGCTCTCCTCGAATATGATACTAGACATACCCAGCTACATTCTAAACGAAAATTCGATATTCTCGGGCGATGTTTGTGGCTTCCCGAGCCGGGCGGAACTGCAAAGAAAAACGTTGGGACTTAGTCTCCAGAGCGAAAAGACGCGGGTTTCGGTGCCAGGGACGGGAATTTAGAAAAATACAGAAAAATAATTAGTATAAATATCAAAATGCTCTCCTCGAATATGATACTAGACATACCCAGCTACATTCTAAACGAAAATTCGATATTCTCAGGCGATGTTTGTGGCTTCCCGAGCCGGGTGGAACTGCAAAGAAAAACGTTGGGACTTAGTCTCCAGAGCGAAAAGACGCGGGTTTCGGTGCCAGGGACGGGAATTTAGAAAAATGCAGAAAAATAATTAGAATAAATATCAAAATGCTCTCCTCGAATATGATACTAGACATACCCAGCTACATTCTAAACGAAAATTCGATATTCTCGGGCGATGTTTGTGGCTTCCCGAGCCGGGCGGAACTGCAAAGAAAAACGTTGGGACTTAGTCTCCAGAGCGAAAAGACGCGGGTTTCGGTGCCAGGGACGGGAATTTAGAAAAATACAGAAAAATAATTAGTATAAATATCAAAATGCTCTCCTCGAATATGATACTAGACATACCCAGCTACATTCTAAACGAAAATTCGATATTCTCAGGCGATGTTTGTGGCTTCCCGAGCCGGGCGGAACTGCAAAGAAAAACGTTGGGACTTAGTCTCCAGAGCGAAAAGACGCGGGTTTCGGTGCCAGGGACGGGAATTTAGAAAAATGCAGAAAAATAATTAGAATAAATATCAAAATGCTCTCCTCGAATATGATACTAGACATACCCAGCTACATTCTAAACGAAAATTCGATATTCTCGGGCGATGTTTGTGGCTTCCCGAGCCGGGCGGAACTGCAAAGAAAAACGTTGGGACTTAGTCTCCAGAGCGAAAAGACGCGGGTTTCGGTGCCAGGGACGGGAATTTAGAAAAATACAGAAAAATAATTAGTATAAATATCAAAATGCTCTCCTCGAATATGATACTAGACATACCCAGCTACATTCTAAACGAAAATTCGATATTCTCGGGCGATGTTTGTGGCTTCCCGAGCCGGGCGGAACTGCAAAGAAAAACGTTGGGACTTAGTCTCCAGAGCGAAAAGACGCGGGTTTCGGTGCCAGGGACGGGAATTTAGAAAAATACAGAAAAATAATTAGTATAAATATCAAAATGCTCTCCTCGAATATGATACTAGACATACCCAGCTACATTCTAAACGAAAATTCGATATTCTCAGGCGATGTTTGTGGCTTCCCGAGCCGGGCGGAACTGCAAAGAAAAACGTTGGGACTTAGTCTCCAGAGCGAAAAGACGCGGGTTTCGGTGCCAGGGACGGGAATTTAGAAAAATGCAGAAAAATAATTAGAATAAATATCAAAATGCTCTCCTCGAATATGATACTAGACATACCCAGCTACATTCTAAACGAAAAGTCGATATTCTCGGGCGATGTTTGTGGCTTCCCGAGCCGGGCGGAACTGCAAAGAAAAACGTGGAGACAGTCTCCAGAGCGAAAAGACGCGGTTTTCGGTGCCAGGGACGGGAATTTAGAAAAATGCAGAAAAATAATTAGAATAAATATCAAAATGCTCTCCTCGAATATGATACTAGACATACCCAGCTACATTCTAAACGAAAATTCGATATTCTCGGGCGATGTTTGTGGCTTCCCGAGCCGGGCGGAACTGCAAAGAAAAACGTTGGGACTTAGTCTCCAGAGCGAAAAGACGCGGGTTTCGGTGCCAGGGACGGGAATTTAGAAAAATACAGAAAAATAATTAGTATAAATATCAAAATGCTCTCCTCGAATATGATACTAGACATACCCAGCTACATTCTAAACGAAAATTCGATATTCTCAGGCGATGTTTGTGGCTTCCCGAGCCGGGTGGAACTGCAAAGAAAAACGTTGGGACTTAGTCTCCAGAGCGAAAAGACGCGGGTTTCGGTGCCAGGGACGGGAATTTAGAAAAATGCAGAAAAATAATTAGAATAAATATCAAAATGCTCTCCTCGAATATGATACTAGACATACCCAGCTACATTCTAAACGAAAATTCGATATTCTCGGGCGATGTTTGTGGCTTCCCGAGCCGGGCGGAACTGCAAAGAAAAACGTTGGGACTTAGTCTACAGAGCGAAAAGACGCGGGTTTCGGTGCCAGGGACGGGAATTTAGAAAAATACAGAAAAATAATTAGTATAAATATCAAAATGCTCTCCTCGAATATGATACTAGACATACCCAGCTACATTCTAAACGAAAATTCGATATTCTCAGGCGATGTTTGTGGCTTCCCGAGCCGGGTGGAACTGCAAAGAAAAACGTTGGGACTTAGTCTCCAGAGCGAAAAGACGCGGGTTTCGGTGCCAGGGACGGGAATTTAGAAAAATGCAGAAAAATAATTAGAATAAATATCAAAATGCTCTCCTCGAATATGATACTAGACATACCCAGCTACATTCTAAACGAAAATTCGATATTCTCGGGCGATGTTTGTGGCTTCCCGAGCCGGGCGGAACTGCAAAGAAAAACGTTGGGACTTAGTCTCCAGAGCGAAAAGACGCGGGTTTCGGTGCCAGGGACGGGAATTTAGAAAAATACAGAAAAATAATTAGTATAAATATCAAAATGCTCTCCTCGAATATGATACTAGACATACCCAGCTACATTCTAAACGAAAATTCGATATTCTCGGGCGATGTTTGTGGCTTCCCGAGCCGGGCGGAACTGCAAAGAAAAACGTTGGGACTTAGTCTCCAGAGCGAAAAGACGCGGGTTTCGGTGCCAGGGACGGGAATTTAGAAAAATACAGAAAAATAATTAGTATAAATATCAAAATGCTCTCCTCGAATATGATACTAGACATACCCAGCTACATTCTAAACGAAAATTCGATATTCTCAGGCGATGTTTGTGGCTTCCCGAGCCGGGCGGAACTGCAAAGAAAAACGTTGGGACTTAGTCTCCAGAGCGAAAAGACGCGGGTTTCGGTGCCAGGGACGGGAATTTAGAAAAATGCAGAAAAATAATTAGAATAAATATCAAAATGCTCTCCTCGAATATGATACTAGACATACCCAGCTACATTCTAAACGAAAAGTCGATATTCTCGGGCGATGTTTGTGGCTTCCCGAGCCGGGCGGAACTGCAAAGAAAAACGTGGAGACAGTCTCCAGAGCGAAAAGACGCGGTTTTCGGTGCCAGGGACGGGAATTTAGAAAAATGCAGAAAAATAATTAGAATAAATATCAAAATGCTCTCCTCGAATATGATACTAGACATACCCAGCTACATTCTAAACGAAAATTCGATATTCTCGGGCGATGTTTGTGGCTTCCCGAGCCGGGCGGAACTGCAAAGAAAAACGTGGAGACAGTCTCCAGAGCGAAAAGACGCGGTTTTCGGTGCCAGGGACGGGAATTTAGAAAAATGCAGAAAAATAATTAGAATAAATATCAAAATGCTCTCCTCGAATATGATACTAGACATACCCAGCTACATTCTAAACGAAAATTCGATATTCTCGGGCGATGTTTGTGGCTTCCCGAGCCGGGCGGAACTGCAAAGAAAAACGTGGAGACAGTCTCCAGAGCGAAAAGACGCGGGTTTCGGTGCCAGGGACGGGAATTTAGAAAAATACAGAAAAATAATTAGTATAAATATCAAAATGCTCTCCTCGAATATGATACTAGACATACCCAGCTACATTCTAAACGAAAATTCGATATTCTCAGGCGATGTTTGTGGCTTCCCGAGCCGGGTGGAACTGCAAAGAAAAACGTTGGGACTTAGTCTCCAGAGCGAAAAGACGCGGGTTTCGGTGCCAGGGACGGGAATTTAGAAAAATGCAGAAAAATAATTAGAATAAATATCAAAATGCTCTCCTCGAATATGATACTAGACATACCCAGCTACATTCTAAACGAAAATTCGATATTCTCGGGCGATGTTTGTGGCTTCCCGAGCCGGGCGGAACTGCAAAGAAAAACGTTGGGACTTAGTCTCCAGAGCGAAAAGACGCGGGTTTCGGTGCCAGGGACGGGAATTTAGAAAAATACAGAAAAATAATTAGTATAAATATCAAAATGCTCTCCTCGAATATGATACTAGACATACCCAGCTACATTCTAAACGAAAATTCGATATTCTCAGGCGATGTTTGTGGCTTCCCGAGCCGGGTGGAACTGCAAAGAAAAACGTTGGGACTTAGTCTCCAGAGCGAAAAGACGCGGGTTTCGGTGCCAGGGACGGGAATTTAGAAAAATGCAGAAAAATAATTAGAATAAATATCAAAATGCTCTCCTCGAATATGATACTAGACATACCCAGCTACATTCTAAACGAAAATTCGATATTCTCGGGCGATGTTTGTGGCTTCCCGAGCCGGGCGGAACTGCAAAGAAAAACGTTGGGACTTAGTCTCCAGAGCGAAAAGACGCGGGTTTCGGTGCCAGGGACGGGAATTTAGAAAAATACAGAAAAATAATTAGTATAAATATCAAAATGCTCTCCTCGAATATGATACTAGACATACCCAGCTACATTCTAAACGAAAATTCGATATTCTCAGGCGATGTTTGTGGCTTCCCGAGCCGGGCGGAACTGCAAAGAAAAACGTTGGGACTTAGTCTCCAGAGCGAAAAGACGCGGGTTTCGGTGCCAGGGACGGGAATTTAGAAAAATGCAGAAAAATAATTAGAATAAATATCAAAATGCTCTCCTCGAATATGATACTAGACATACCCAGCTACATTCTAAACGAAAATTCGATATTCTCGGGCGATGTTTGTGGCTTCCCGAGCCGGGCGGAACTGCAAAGAAAAACGTTGGGACTTAGTCTCCAGAGCGAAAAGACGCGGGTTTCGGTGCCAGGGACGGGAATTTAGAAAAATACAGAAAAATAATTAGTATAAATATCAAAATGCTCTCCTCGAATATGATACTAGACATACCCAGCTACATTCTAAACGAAAATTCGATATTCTCGGGCGATGTTTGTGGCTTCCCGAGCCGGGCGGAACTGCAAAGAAAAACGTTGGGACTTAGTCTCCAGAGCGAAAAGACGCGGGTTTCGTTGCCAGGGACGGGAATTTAGAAAAATACAGAAAAATAATTAGTATAAATATCAAAATGCTCTCCTCGAATATGATACTAGACATACCCAGCTACATTCTAAACGAAAATTCGATATTCTCAGGCGATGTTTGTGGCTTCCCGAGCCGGGCGGAACTGCAAAGAAAAACGTTGGGACTTAGTCTCCAGAGCGAAAAGACGCGGGTTTCGGTGCCAGGGACGGGAATTTAGAAAAATGCAGAAAAATAATTAGAATAAATATCAAAATGCTCTCCTCGAATATGATACTAGACATACCCAGCTACATTCTAAACGAAAAGTCGATATTCTCGGGCGATGTTTGTGGCTTCCCGAGCCGGGCGGAACTGCAAAGAAAAACGTGGAGACAGTCTCCAGAGCGAAAAGACGCGGTTTTCGGTGCCAGGGACGGGAATTTAGAAAAATGCAGAAAAATAATTAGAATAAATATCAAAATGCTCTCCTCGAATATGATACTAGACATACCCAGCTACATTCTAAACGAAAATTCGATATTCTCGGGCGATGTTTGTGGCTTCCCGAGCCGGGCGGAACTGCAAAGAAAAACGTGGAGACAGTCTCCAGAGCGAAAAGACGCGGGTTTCGGTGCCAGGGACGGGAATTTAGAAAAATGCAGAAAAATAATTAGAATAAATATCAAAATGCTCTCCTCGAATATGATACTAGACATACCCAGCTACATTCTAAACGAAAATTCGATATTCTCGGGCGATGTTTGTGGCTTCCCGAGCCGGGCGGAACTGCAAAGAAAAACGTTGGGACTTAGTCTCCAGAGCGAAAAGACGCGGGTTTCGGTGCCAGGGACGGGAATTTAGAAAAATACAGAAAAATAATTAGTATAAATATCAAAATGCTCTCCTCGAATATGATACTAGACATACCCAGCTACATTCTAAACGAAAATTCGATATTCTCAGGCGATGTTTGTGGCTTCCCGAGCCGGGCGGAACTGCAAAGAAAAACGTTGGGACTTAGTCTCCAGAGCGAAAAGACGCGGGTTTCGGTGCCAGGGACGGGAATTTAGAAAAATGCAGAAAAATAATTAGAATAAATATCAAAATGCTCTCCTCGAATATGATACTAGACATACCCAGCTACATTCTAAACGAAAATTCGATATTCTCGGGCGATGTTTGTGGCTTCCCGAGCCGGGTGGAACTGCAAAGAAAAACGTTGGGACTTAGTCTCCAGAGCGAAAAGACGCGGGTTTCGGTGCCAGGGACGGGAATTTAGAAAAATGCAGAAAAATAATTAGAATAAATATCAAAATGCTCTCCTCGAATATGATACTAGACATACCCAGCTACATTCTAAACGAAAATTCGATATTCTCGGGCGATGTTTGTGGCTTCCCGAGCCGGGCGGAACTGCAAAGAAAAACGTTGGGACTTAGTCTCCAGAGCGAAAAGACGCGGGTTTCGGTGCCAGGGACGGGAATTTAGAAAAATACAGAAATATAATTAGTATAAATATCAAAATGCTCTCCTCGAATATGATACTAGACATACCCAGCTACATTCTAAACGAAAATTCGATATTCTCAGGCGATGTTTGTGGCTTCCCGAGCCGGGTGGAACTGCAAAGAAAAACGTATGGACTTAGTCTCCAGAGCGAAAAGACGCGGGTTTCGGTGCCAGGGACGGGAATTTAGAAAAATACAGAAAAATAATTAGTATAAATATCAAAATGCTCTCCTCGAATATGATACTAGACATACCCAGCTACATTCTAAACGAAAATTCGATATTCTCAGGCGATGTTTGTGGCTTCCCGAGCCGGGCGGAACTGCAAAGAAAAACGTTGGGACTTAGTCTCCAGAGCGAAAAGACGCGGGTTTCGGTGCCAGGGACGGGAATTTAGAAAAATGCAGAAAAATAATTAGAATAAATATCAAAATGCTCTCCTCGAATATGATACTAGACATACCCAGCTACATTCTAAACGAAAATTCGATATTCTCGGGCGATGTTTGTGGCTTCCCGAGCCGGGCGGAACTGCAAAGAAAAACGTGGAGACAGTCTCCAGAGCGAAAAGACGCGGGTTTCGGTGCCAGGGACGGGAATTTAGAAAAATACAGAAAAATAATTAGTATAAATATCAAAATGCTTTCCTCGAATATGATACTAGACATACCCAGCTACATTCTAAACGAAAAGTCGATACTCTCGGGCGATGTTTGTGGCTTCCCGAGCCGGGCGGAACTGCCAAGAAAAACGTGGAGACAGTCTCCAGAGCGAAAAGACGCGGTTTTCGGTGCCAAGGACGGGAATTTAAAAAATGCAGAAAAATAATTAGAATAAATATCAAAATGCTCTCCTCGAATATGATACTAGACATACCCAGCTACATTCTAAACGAAAATTCGATATTCTCGGGCGATGTTTCTGGCTTCCCGAGCCGGGCGGAACTGCCAAGAAAAACGTGGAGACAGTCTCGAGAGCGAAAAGACGCGGTTTTCGGTGCCAAGGACGGGAATTTAGAAAAATACAGAAAAATAATTAGTATAAATATCAAAATGCTCTCCTCGAATATGATACTAGACATACCCAGCTACATTCTAAACGGAAATTCGATATTCTCAGGCGATGTTTCTGGCTTCCCGAGCCGGGCGGAACTGCCAAGAAAAACGTGGGGACTTGGTCTCCAGAGCGAAAAGACGCGGTTTTCGGTGCCAGGGACGGGAATTTAGAAAAATGCAGAAAAATAATTAGTATAAATATCAAAATGCTCTCCTCGAATATGATACTAGACATACCCAGCTACATTCTAAACGAAAATTCGATATTCTCAGGCGATGTTTGTGGCTTCCCGAGCCGGGCGGAACTGCCAAGAAAAACGTGGGGACTTAGTCTCCAGAGCGAAAACACGCGGTTTTCGGTGCCAAGGACGGGAATTTAGAAAAATGCAGAAAAATAATTAGAATAAATATCAAAATGCTCTCCTCGAATATGATACTAGACATACCCAGCTACATTCTAAACGAAAATTCGATATTCTCGGGCGATGTTTCTGGCTTCCCGAGCCGGGCGGAACTGCCAAGAAAAACGTGGGGACAGTCTCGAGAGCGAAAAGACGCGGTTTTCGGTGCCAAGGACGGGAATTTAGAAAAATGCAGAAAAATAATTAGAATAAATATCAAAATGCTCTCCTCGAATATGATACTAGACATACCCAGCTACATTCTAAACGAAAAGTCGATATTCTCGGGCGATGTTTCTGGCTTCCCGAGCCGGGCGGAACTGCCAAGAAAAACGTGGAGACAGTCTCCAGAGCGAAAACACGCGGTTTTCGGTGCCAAGGACGGGAATTTAGAAAAATGCAGAAAAATAATTAGAATAAATATCAAAATGCTCTCCTCGAATATGATACTAGACATACCCAGCTACATTCTAAACGAAAATTCGATATTCTCGGGCGATGTTTCTGGCTTCCCGAGCCGGGCGGAACTGCCAAGAAAAACGTGGAGACAGTCTCCAGAGCGAAAACACGCGGTTTTCGGTGCCAAGGACGGGAATTTAGAAAAATGCAGAAAAATAATTAGAATAAATATCAAAATGCTCTCCTCGAATATGATACTAGACATACCCAGCTACATTCTAAACGAAAATTCGATATTCTCGGGCGATGTTTCTGGCTTCCCGAGCCGGGCGGAACTGCCAAGAAAAACGTGGGGACAGTCTCGAGAGCGAAAAGACGCGGTTTTCGGTGCCAAGGACGGGAATTTAGAAAAATGCAGAAAAATAATTAGAATAAATATCAAAATGCTCTCCTCGAATATGATACTAGACATACCCAGCTACATTCTAAACGAAAAGTCGATATTCTCGGACGATGTTTCTGGCTTCCCGAGCCGGGCGGAACTGCCAAGAAAAACGTGGAGACAGTCTCCAGAGCGAAAACACGCGGTTTTCGGTGCCAAGGACGGGAATTTAGAAAAATGCAGAAAAATAATTAGAATAAATATCAAAATGCTCTCCTCGAATATGATACTAGACATACCCAGCTACATTCTAAACGAAAATTCGATATTCTCGGGCGATGTTTGTGGCTTCCCGAGCCGGGCGGAACTGCAAAGAAAAACGTTGGGACTTAGTCTCCAGAGCGAAAAGACGCGGGTTTCGGTGCCAGGGACGGGAATTTAGAAAAATACAGAAAAATAATTAGTATAAATATCAAAATGCTCTCCTCGAATATGATACTAGACATACCCAGCTACATTCTAAACGAAAATTCGATATTCTCGGGCGATGTTTGTGGCTTCCCGAGCCGGGCGGAACTGCAAAGAAAAACGTTGGGACTTAGTCTCCAGAGCGAAAAGACGCGGGTTTCGTTGCCAGGGACGGGAATTTAGAAAAATACAGAAAAATAATTAGTATAAATATCAAAATGCTCTCCTCGAATATGATACTAGACATACCCAGCTACATTCTAAACGAAAATTCGATATTCTCAGGCGATGTTTGTGGCTTCCCGAGCCGGGCGGAACTGCAAAGAAAAACGTTGGGACTTAGTCTCCAGAGCGAAAAGACGCGGGTTTCGGTGCCAGGGACGGGAATTTAGAAAAATGCAGAAAAATAATTAGAATAAATATCAAAATGCTCTCCTCGAATATGATACTAGACATACCCAGCTACATTCTAAACGAAAAGTCGATATTCTCGGGCGATGTTTGTGGCTTCCCGAGCCGGGCGGAACTGCAAAGAAAAACGTGGAGACAGTCTCCAGAGCGAAAAGACGCGGGTTTCGGTGCCAGGGACGGGAATTTAGAAAAATGCAGAAAAATAATTAGAATAAATATCAAAATGCTCTCCTCGAATATGATACTAGACATACCCAGCTACATTCTAAACGAAAATTCGATATTCTCGGGCGATGTTTGTGGCTTCCCGAGCCGGGCGGAACTGCAAAGAAAAACGTTGGGACTTAGTCTCCAGAGCGAAAAGACGCGGGTTTCGGTGCCAGGGACGGGAATTTAGAAAAATACAGAAAAATAATTAGTATAAATATCAAAATGCTCTCCTCGAATATGATACTAGACATACCCAGCTACATTCTAAACGAAAATTCGATATTCTCAGGCGATGTTTGTGGCTTCCCGAGCCGGGCGGAACTGCAAAGAAAAACGTTGGGACTTAGTCTCCAGAGCGAAAAGACGCGGGTTTCGGTGCCAGGGACGGGAATTTAGAAAAATGCAGAAAAATAATTAGAATAAATATCAAAATGCTCTCCTCGAATATGATACTAGACATACCCAGCTACATTCTAAACGAAAATTCGATATTCTCGGGCGATGTTTGTGGCTTCCCGAGCCGGGCGGAACTGCAAAGAAAAACGTTGGGACTTAGTCTCCAGAGCGAAAAGACGCGGGTTTCGGTGCCAGGGACGGGAATTTAGAAAAATACAGAAATATAATTAGTATAAATATCAAAATGCTCTCCTCGAATATGATACTAGACATACCCAGCTACATTCTAAACGAAAATTCGATATTCTCAGGCGATGTTTGTGGCTTCCCGAGCCGGGCGGAACTGCAAAGAAAAACGTTGGGACTTAGTCTCCAGAGCGAAAAGACGCGGGTTTCGGTGCCAGGGACGGGAATTTAGAAAAATACAGAAATATAATTAGTATAAATATCAAAATGCTCTCCTCGAATATGATACTAGACATACCCAGCTACATTCTAAACGAAAATTCGATATTCTCAGGCGATGTTTGTGGCTTCCCGAGCCGGGCGGAACTGCAAAGAAAAACGTTGGGACTTAGTCTCCAGAGCGAAAAGACGCGGGTTTCGGTGCCAGGGACGGGAATTTAGAAAAATACAGAAATATAATTAGTATAAATATCAAAATGCTCTCCTCGAATATGATACTAGACATACCCAGCTACATTCTAAACGAAAATTCGATATTCTCAGGCGATGTTTGTGGCTTCCCGAGCCGGGCGGAACTGCAAAGAAAAACGTTGGGACTTAGTCTCCAGAGCGAAAAGACGCGGGTTTCGGTGCCAGGGACGGGAATTTAGAAAAATACAGAAATATAATTAGTATAAATATCAAAATGCTCTCCTCGAATATGATACTAGACATACCCAGCTACATTCTAAACGAAAATTCGATATTCTCAGGCGATGTTTGTGGCTTCCCGAGCCGGGCGGAACTGCAAAGAAAAACGTTGGGACTTAGTCTCCAGAGCGAAAAGACGCGGGTTTCGGTGCCAGGGACGGGAATTTAGAAAAATACAGAAATATAATTAGTATAAATATCAAAATGCTCTCCTCGAATATGATACTAGACATACCCAGCTACATTCTAAACGAAAATTCGATATTCTCAGGCGATGTTTGTGGCTTCCCGAGCCGGGCGGAACTGCAAAGAAAAACGTTGGGACTTAGTCTCCAGAGCGAAAAGACGCGGGTTTCGGTGCCAGGGACGGGAATTTAGAAAAATACAGAAATATAATTAGTATAAATATCAAAATGCTCTCCTCGAATATGATACTAGACATACCCAGCTACATTCTAAACGAAAATTCGATATTCTCAGGCGATGTTTGTGGCTTCCCGAGCCGGGCGGAACTGCAAAGAAAAACGTTGGGACTTAGTCTCCAGAGCGAAAAGACGCGGGTTTCGGTGCCAGGGACGGGAATTTAGAAAAATGCAGAAAAATAATTAGAATAAATATCAAAATGCTCTCCTCGAATATGATACTAGACATACCCAGCTACATTCTAAACGAAAATTCGATATTCTCGGGCGATGTTTGTGGCTTCCCGAGCCGGGCGGAACTGCAAAGAAAAACGTTGGGACTTAGTCTCCAGAGCGAAAAGACGCGGGTTTCGGTGCCAGGGACGGGAATTTAGAAAAATACAGAAATATAATTAGTATAAATATCAAAATGCTCTCCTCGAATATGATACTAGACATACCCAGCTACATTCTAAACGAAAATTCGATATTCTCAGGCGATGTTTGTGGCTTCCCGAGCCGGGTGGAACTGCAAAGAAAAACGTATGGACTTAGTCTCCAGAGCGAAAAGACGCGGGTTTCGGTGCCAGGGACGGGAATTTAGAAAAATACAGAAAAATAATTAGTATAAATATCAAAATGCTCTCCTCGAATATGATACTAGACATACCCAGCTACATTCTAAACGAAAATTCGATATTCTCAGGCGATGTTTGTGGCTTCCCGAGCCGGGCGGAACTGCAAAGAAAAACGTTGGGACTTAGTCTCCAGAGCGAAAAGACGCGGGTTTCGGTGCCAGGGACGGGAATTTAGAAAAATGCAGAAAAATAATTAGAATAAATATCAAAATGCTCTCCTCGAATATGATACTAGACATACCCAGCTACATTCTAAACGAAAATTCGATATTCTCGGGCGATGTTTGTGGCTTCCCGAGCCGGGCGGAACTGCAAAGAAAAACGTGGAGACAGTCTCCAGAGCGAAAAGACGCGGGTTTCGGTGCCAGGGACGGGAATTTAGAAAAATACAGAAAAATAATTAGTATAAATATCAAAATGCTTTCCTCGAATATGATACTAGACATACCCAGCTACATTCTAAACGAAAAGTCGATACTCTCGGGCGATGTTTGTGGCTTCCCGAGCCGGGCGGAACTGCCAAGAAAAACGTGGAGACAGTCTCCAGAGCGAAAAGACGCGGTTTTCGGTGCCAAGGACGGGAATTTAAAAAATGCAGAAAAATAATTAGAATAAATATCAAAATGCTCTCCTCGAATATGATACTAGACATACCCAGCTACATTCTAAACGAAAATTCGATATTCTCGGGCGATGTTTCTGGCTTCCCGAGCCGGGCGGAACTGCCAAGAAAAACGTGGAGACAGTCTCGAGAGCGAAAAGACGCGGTTTTCGGTGCCAAGGACGGGAATTTAGAAAAATACAGAAAAATAATTAGTATAAATATCAAAATGCTCTCCTCGAATATGATACTAGACATACCCAGCTACATTCTAAACGGAAATTCGATATTCTCAGGCGATGTTTCTGGCTTCCCGAGCCGGGCGGAACTGCCAAGAAAAACGTGGGGACTTGGTCTCCAGAGCGAAAAGACGCGGTTTTCGGTGCCAGGGACGGGAATTTAGAAAAATGCAGAAAAATAATTAGTATAAATATCAAAATGCTCTCCTCGAATATGATACTAGACATACCCAGCTACATTCTAAACGAAAATTCGATATTCTCAGGCGATGTTTGTGGCTTCCCGAGCCGGGCGGAACTGCCAAGAAAAACGTGGGGACTTAGTCTCCAGAGCGAAAACACGCGGTTTTCGGTGCCAAGGACGGGAATTTAGAAAAATGCAGAAAAATAATTAGAATAAATATCAAAATGCTCTCCTCGAATATGATACTAGACATACCCAGCTACATTCTAAACGAAAATTCGATATTCTCGGGCGATGTTTCTGGCTTCCCGAGCCGGGCGGAACTGCCAAGAAAAACGTGGGGACAGTCTCGAGAGCGAAAAGACGCGGTTTTCGGTGCCAAGGACGGGAATTTAGAAAAATGCAGAAAAATAATTAGAATAAATATCAAAATGCTCTCCTCGAATATGATACTAGACATACCCAGCTACATTCTAAACGAAAAGTCGATATTCTCGGGCGATGTTTCTGGCTTCCCGAGCCGGGCGGAACTGCCAAGAAAAACGTGGAGACAGTCTCCAGAGCGAAAACACGCGGTTTTCGGTGCCAAGGACGGGAATTTAGAAAAATGCAGAAAAATAATTAGAATAAATATCAAAATGCTCTCCTCGAATATGATACTAGACATACCCAGCTACATTCTAAACGAAAATTCGATATTCTCGGGCGATGTTTCTGGCTTCCCGAGCCGGGCGGAACTGCCAAGAAAAACGTGGAGACAGTCTCCAGAGCGAAAACACGCGGTTTTCGGTGCCAAGGACGGGAATTTAGAAAAATGCAGAAAAATAATTAGAATAAATATCAAAATGCTCTCCTCGAATATGATACTAGACATACCCAGCTACATTCTAAACGAAAATTCGATATTCTCGGGCGATGTTTCTGGCTTCCCGAGCCGGGCGGAACTGCCAAGAAAAACGTGGGGACAGTCTCGAGAGCGAAAAGACGCGGTTTTCGGTGCCAAGGACGGGAATTTAGAAAAATGCAGAAAAATAATTAGAATAAATATCAAAATGCTCTCCTCGAATATGATACTAGACATACCCAGCTACATTCTAAACGAAAAGTCGATATTCTCGGACGATGTTTCTGGCTTCCCGAGCCGGGCGGAACTGCCAAGAAAAACGTGGAGACAGTCTCCAGAGCGAAAACACGCGGTTTTCGGTGCCAAGGACGGGAATTTAGAAAAATGCAGAAAAATAATTAGAATAAATATCAAAATGCTCTCCTCGAATATGATACTAGACATACCCAGCTACATTCTAAACGAAAATTCGATATTCTCGGGCGATGTTTCTGGCTTCCCGAGCCGGGCGGAACTGCCAAGAAAAACGTGGGGACAGTCTCCAGAGCGAAAACACGCGGTTTTCGGTGCCAAGGACGGGAATTTAGAAAAATGCAGAAAAATAATTAGAATAAATATCAAAATGCTCTCCTCGAATATGATACTAGACATACCCAGCTACATTCTAAACGAAAAGTCGATATTCTCGGGCGATGTTTGTGGCTTCCCGAGCCGGGCGGAACTGCAAAGAAAAACGTTGGGACTTAGTCTCCAGAGCGAAAAGACGCGGGTTTCGGTGCCAGGGACGGGAATTTAGAAAAATACAGAAAAATAATTAGTATAAATATCAAAATGCTCTCCTCGAATATGATACTAGACATACCCAGCTACATTCTAAACGAAAAGTCGATATTCTCGGGCGATGTTTGTGGCTTCCCGAGCCGGGCGGAACTGCAAAGAAAAACGTTGGGACTTAGTCTCCAGAGCGAAAAGACGCGGGTTTCGGTGCCAGGGACGGGAATTTAGAAAAATACAGAAAAATAATTAGTATAAATATCAAAATGCTCTCCTCGAATATGATACTAGACATACCCAGCTACATTCTAAACGAAAAGTCGATATTCTCGGGCGATGTTTGTGGCTTCCCGAGCCGGGCGGAACTGCAAAGAAAAACGTTGGGACTTAGTCTCCAGAGCGAAAAGACGCGGGTTTCGGTGCCAGGGACGGGAATTTAGAAAAATACAGAAAAATAATTAGTATAAATATCAAAATGCTCTCCTCGAATATGATACTAGACATACCCAGCTACATTCTAAACGAAAAGTCGATATTCTCGGGCGATGTTTGTGGCTTCCCGAGCCGGGCGGAACTGCAAAGAAAAACGTTGGGACTTAGTCTCCAGAGCGAAAAGACGCGGGTTTCGGTGCCAGGGACGGGAATTTAGAAAAATGCAGAAAAATAATTAGAATAAATATCAAAATGCTCTCCTCGAATATGATACTAGACATACCCAGCTACATTCTAAACGAAAATTCGATATTCTCGGGCGATGTTTGTGGCTTCCCGAGCCGGGCGGAACTGCAAAGAAAAACGTTGGGACTTAGTCTCCAGAGCGAAAAGACGCGGGTTTCGGTGCCAGGGACGGGAATTTAGAAAAATGCAGAAAAATAATTAGAATAAATATCAAAATGCTCTCCTCGAATATGATACTAGACATACCCAGCTACATTCTAAACGAAAAGTCGATATTCTCGGGCGATGTTTGTGGCTTCCCGAGCCGGGCGGAACTGCAAAGAAAAACGTTGGGACTTAGTCTCCAGAGCGAAAAGACGCGGGTTTCGGTGCCAGGGACGGGAATTTAGAAAAATACAGAAAAATAATTAGTATAAATATCAAAATGCTCTCCTCGAATATGATACTAGACATACCCAGCTACATTCTAAACGAAAATTCGATATTCTCAGGCGATGTTTGTGGCTTCCCGAGCCGGGCGGAACTGCAAGAAAAACGTGGAGACAGTCTCCAGAGCGAAAAGACGCGGGTTTCGGTGCCAGGGACGGGAATTTAGAAAAATACAGAAAAATAATTAGTATAAATATCAAAATGCTCTCCTCGAATATGATACTAGACATACCCAGCTACATTCTAAACGAAAATTCGATATTCTCAGGCGATGTTTGTGGCTTCCCGAGCCGGGCGGAACTGCAAAGAAAAACGTGGAGACAGTCTCCAGAGCGAAAAGACGCGGGTTTCGGTGCCAGGGACGGGAATTTAGAAAAATGCAGAAAAATAATTAGAATAAATATCAAAATGCTCTCCTCGAATATGATACTAGACATACCCAGCTACATTCTAAACGAAAATTCGATATTCTCGGGCGATGTTTGTGGCTTCCCGAGCCGGGCGGAACTGCCAAGAAAAACGTTGGGACTTAGTCTCCAGAGCGAAAAGACGCGGGTTTCGGTGCCAGGGACGGGAATTTAGAAAAATACAGAAAAATAATTAGTATAAATATCAAAATGCTCTCCTCGAATATGATACTAGACATACCCAGCTACATTCTAAACGAAAATTCGATATTCTCGGGCGATGTTTGTGGCTTCCCGAGCCGGGCGGAACTGCAAAGAAAAACGTTGGGACTTAGTCTCCAGAGCGAAAAGACGCGGTTTTCGGTGCCAGGGACGGGAATTTAGAAAAATGCAGAAAAATAATTAGAATAAATATCAAAATGCTCTCCTCGAATATGATACTAGACATACCCAGCTACATTCTAAACGAAAATTCGATATTCTCGGGCGATGTTTGTGGCTTCCCGAGCCGGGCGGAACTGCAAAGAAAAACGTGGAGACAGTCTCCAGAGCGAAAAGACGCGGGTTTCGGTGCCAGGGACGGGAATTTAGAAAAATACAGAAAAATAATTAGTATAAATATCAAAATGCTCTCCTCGAATATGATACTAGACATACCCAGCTACATTCTAAACGAAAAGTCGATATTCTCGGGCGATGTTTGTGGCTTCCCGAGCCGGGCGGAACTGCAAAGAAAAACGTGGAGACAGTCTCCAGAGCGAAAAGACGCGGTTTTCGGTGCCAGGGACGGGAATTTAGAAAAATGCAGAAAAATAATTAGAATAAATATCAAAATGCTCTCCTCGAATATGATACTAGACATACCCAGCTACATTCTAAAAGAAAATTCGATATTCTCGGGCGATGTTTGTGGCTTCCCGAGCCGGGCGGAACTGCAAAGAAAAACGTGGAGACAGTCTCCAGAGCGAAAAGACGCGGTTTTCGGTGCCAGGGACGGGAATTTAGAAAAATGCAGAAAAATAATTAGAATAAATATCAAAATGCTCTCCTCGAATATGATACTAGACATACCCAGCTACATTCTAAACGAAAATTCGATATTCTCGGGCGATGTTTGTGGCTTCCCGAGCCGGGCGGAACTGCAAAGAAAAACGTGGAGACAGTCTCCAGAGCGAAAAGACGCGGGTTTCGGTGCCAGGGACGGGAATTTAGAAAAATACAGAAAAATAATTAGTATAAATATCAAAATGCTCTCCTCGAATATGATACTAGACATACCCAGCTACATTCTAAACGAAAATTCGATATTCTCAGGCGATGTTTGTGGCTTCCCGAGCCGGGTGGAACTGCAAAGAAAAACGTTGGGACTTAGTCTCCAGAGCGAAAAGACGCGGGTTTCGGTGCCAGGGACGGGAATTTAGAAAAATGCAGAAAAATAATTAGAATAAATATCAAAATGCTCTCCTCGAATATGATACTAGACATACCCAGCTACATTCTAAACGAAAATTCGATATTCTCGGGCGATGTTTGTGGCTTCCCGAGCCGGGCGGAACTGCAAAGAAAAACGTTGGGACTTAGTCTCCAGAGCGAAAAGACGCGGGTTTCGGTGCCAGGGACGGGAATTTAGAAAAATACAGAAAAATAATTAGTATAAATATCAAAATGCTCTCCTCGAATATGATACTAGACATACCCAGCTACATTCTAAACGAAAATTCGATATTCTCAGGCGATGTTTGTGGCTTCCCGAGCCGGGTGGAACTGCAAAGAAAAACGTTGGGACTTAGTCTCCAGAGCGAAAAGACGCGGGTTTCGGTGCCAGGGACGGGAATTTAGAAAAATGCAGAAAAATAATTAGAATAAATATCAAAATGCTCTCCTCGAATATGATACTAGACATACCCAGCTACATTCTAAACGAAAATTCGATATTCTCGGGCGATGTTTGTGGCTTCCCGAGCCGGGCGGAACTGCAAAGAAAAACGTTGGGACTTAGTCTCCAGAGCGAAAAGACGCGGGTTTCGGTGCCAGGGACGGGAATTTAGAAAAATACAGAAAAATAATTAGTATAAATATCAAAATGCTCTCCTCGAATATGATACTAGACATACCCAGCTACATTCTAAACGAAAATTCGATATTCTCAGGCGATGTTTGTGGCTTCCCGAGCCGGGCGGAACTGCAAAGAAAAACGTTGGGACTTAGTCTCCAGAGCGAAAAGACGCGGGTTTCGGTGCCAGGGACGGGAATTTAGAAAAATGCAGAAAAATAATTAGAATAAATATCAAAATGCTCTCCTCGAATATGATACTAGACATACCCAGCTACATTCTAAACGAAAATTCGATATTCTCGGGCGATGTTTGTGGCTTCCCGAGCCGGGCGGAACTGCAAAGAAAAACGTTGGGACTTAGTCTCCAGAGCGAAAAGACGCGGGTTTCGGTGCCAGGGACGGGAATTTAGAAAAATACAGAAAAATAATTAGTATAAATATCAAAATGCTCTCCTCGAATATGATACTAGACATACCCAGCTACATTCTAAACGAAAATTCGATATTCTCGGGCGATGTTTGTGGCTTCCCGAGCCGGGCGGAACTGCAAAGAAAAACGTTGGGACTTAGTCTCCAGAGCGAAAACACGCGGGTTTCGGTGCCAGGGACGGGAATTTAGAAAAATACAGAAAAATAATTAGTATAAATATCAAAATGCTCTCCTCGAATATGATACTAGACATACCCAGCTACATTCTAAACGAAAATTCGATATTCTCAGGCGATGTTTGTGGCTTCCCGAGCCGGGCGGAACTGCAAAGAAAAACGTTGGGACTTAGTCTCCAGAGCGAAAAGACGCGGGTTTCGGTGCCAGGGACGGGAATTTAGAAAAATGCAGAAAAATAATTAGAATAAATATCAAAATGCTCTCCTCGAATATGATACTAGACATACCCAGCTACATTCTAAACGAAAAGTCGATATTCTCGGGCGATGTTTGTGGCTTCCCGAGCCGGGCGGAACTGCAAAGAAAAACGTGGAGACAGTCTCCAGAGCGAAAAGACGCGGTTTTCGGTGCCAGGGACGGGAATTTAGAAAAATGCAGAAAAATAATTAGAATAAATATCAAAATGCTCTCCTCGAATATGATACTAGACATACCCAGCTACATTCTAAACGAAAATTCGATATTCTCGGGCGATGTTTGTGGCTTCCCGAGCCGGGCGGAACTGCAAAGAAAAACGTTGGGACTTAGTCTCCAGAGCGAAAAGACGCGGGTTTCGGTGCCAGGGACGGGAATTTAGAAAAATACAGAAAAATAATTAGTATAAATATCAAAATGCTCTCCTCGAATATGATACTAGACATACCCAGCTACATTCTAAACGAAAATTCGATATTCTCAGGCGATGTTTGTGGCTTCCCGAGCCGGGTGGAACTGCAAAGAAAAACGTTGGGACTTAGTCTCCAGAGCGAAAAGACGCGGGTTTCGGTGCCAGGGACGGGAATTTAGAAAAATGCAGAAAAATAATTAGAATAAATATCAAAATGCTCTCCTCGAATATGATACTAGACATACCCAGCTACATTCTAAACGAAAATTCGATATTCTCGGGCGATGTTTGTGGCTTCCCGAGCCGGGCGGAACTGCAAAGAAAAACGTTGGGACTTAGTCTCCAGAGCGAAAAGACGCGGGTTTCGGTGCCAGGGACGGGAATTTAGAAAAATACAGAAAAATAATTAGTATAAATATCAAAATGCTCTCCTCGAATATGATACTAGACATACCCAGCTACATTCTAAACGAAAATTCGATATTCTCAGGCGATGTTTGTGGCTTCCCGAGCCGGGCGGAACTGCAAAGAAAAACGTTGGGACTTAGTCTCCAGAGCGAAAAGACGCGGGTTTCGGTGCCAGGGACGGGAATTTAGAAAAATGCAGAAAAATAATTAGAATAAATATCAAAATGCTCTCCTCGAATATGATACTAGACATACCCAGCTACATTCTAAACGAAAATTCGATATTCTCGGGCGATGTTTGTGGCTTCCCGAGCCGGGCGGAACTGCAAAGAAAAACGTTGGGACTTAGTCTCCAGAGCGAAAAGACGCGGGTTTCGGTGCCAGGGACGGGAATTTAGAAAAATACAGAAAAATAATTAGTATAAATATCAAAATGCTCTCCTCGAATATGATACTAGACATACCCAGCTACATTCTAAACGAAAATTCGATATTCTCGGGCGATGTTTGTGGCTTCCCGAGCCGGGCGGAACTGCAAAGAAAAACGTTGGGACTTAGTCTCCAGAGCGAAAAGACGCGGGTTTCGGTGCCAGGGACGGGAATTTAGAAAAATACAGAAAAATAATTAGTATAAATATCAAAATGCTCTCCTCGAATATGATACTAGACATACCCAGCTACATTCTAAACGAAAATTCGATATTCTCAGGCGATGTTTGTGGCTTCCCGAGCCGGGCGGAACTGCAAAGAAAAACGTTGGGACTTAGTCTCCAGAGCGAAAAGACGCGGGTTTCGGTGCCAGGGACGGGAATTTAGAAAAATGCAGAAAAATAATTAGAATAAATATCAAAATGCTCTCCTCGAATATGATACTAGACATACCCAGCTACATTCTAAACGAAAAGTCGATATTCTCGGGCGATGTTTGTGGCTTCCCGAGCCGGGCGGAACTGCAAAGAAAAACGTGGAGACAGTCTCCAGAGCGAAAAGACGCGGTTTTCGGTGCCAGGGACGGGAATTTAGAAAAATGCAGAAAAATAATTAGAATAAATATCAAAATGCTCTCCTCGAATATGATACTAGACATACCCAGCTACATTCTAAACGAAAATTCGATATTCTCGGGCGATGTTTGTGGCTTCCCGAGCCGGGCGGAACTGCAAAGAAAAACGTTGGGACTTAGTCTCCAGAGCGAAAAGACGCGGGTTTCGGTGCCAGGGACGGGAATTTAGAAAAATACAGAAAAATAATTAGTATAAATATCAAAATGCTCTCCTCGAATATGATACTAGACATACCCAGCTACATTCTAAACGAAAATTCGATATTCTCAGGCGATGTTTGTGGCTTCCCGAGCCGGGTGGAACTGCAAAGAAAAACGTTGGGACTTAGTCTACAGAGCGAAAAGACGCGGGTTTCGGTGCCAGGGACGGGAATTTAGAAAAATACAGAAAAATAATTAGTATAAATATCAAAATGCTCTCCTCGAATATGATACTAGACATACCCAGCTACATTCTAAACGAAAATTCGATATTCTCAGGCGATGTTTGTGGCTTCCCGAGCCGGGTGGAACTGCAAAGAAAAACGTTGGGACTTAGTCTCCAGAGCGAAAAGACGCGGGTTTCGGTGCCAGGGACGGGAATTTAGAAAAATGCAGAAAAATAATTAGAATAAATATCAAAATGCTCTCCTCGAATATGATACTAGACATACCCAGCTACATTCTAAACGAAAATTCGATATTCTCGGGCGATGTTTGTGGCTTCCCGAGCCGGGCGGAACTGCAAAGAAAAACGTTGGGACTTAGTCTCCAGAGCGAAAAGACGCGGGTTTCGGTGCCAGGGACGGGAATTTAGAAAAATACAGAAAAATAATTAGTATAAATATCAAAATGCTCTCCTCGAATATGATACTAGACATACCCAGCTACATTCTAAACGAAAATTCGATATTCTCAGGCGATGTTTGTGGCTTCCCGAGCCGGGCGGAACTGCAAGGAAAAACGTTGGGACTTAGTCTCCAGAGCGAAAAGACGCGGGTTTCGGTGCCAGGGACGGGAATTTAGAAAAATGCAGAAAAATAATTAGAATAAATATCAAAATGCTCTCCTCGAATATGATACTAGACATACCCAGCTACATTCTAAACGAAAATTCGATATTCTCGGGCGATGTTTGTGGCTTCCCGAGCCGGGCGGAACTGCAAAGAAAAACGTTGGGACTTAGTCTCCAGAGCGAAAAGACGCGGGTTTCGGTGCCAGGGACGGGAATTTAGAAAAATACAGAAAAATAATTAGTATAAATATCAAAATGCTCTCCTCGAATATGATACTAGACATACCCAGCTACATTCTAAACGAAAATTCGATATTCTCGGGCGATGTTTGTGGCTTCCCGAGCCGGGCGGAACTGCAAAGAAAAACGTTGGGACTTAGTCTCCAGAGCGAAAAGACGCGGGTTTCGGTGCCAGGGACGGGAATTTAGAAAAATACAGAAAAATAATTAGTATAAATATCAAAATGCTCTCCTCGAATATGATACTAGACATACCCAGCTACATTCTAAACGAAAATTCGATATTCTCAGGCGATGTTTGTGGCTTCCCGAGCCGGGCGGAACTGCAAAGAAAAACGTTGGGACTTAGTCTCCAGAGCGAAAAGACGCGGGTTTCGGTGCCAGGGACGGGAATTTAGAAAAATGCAGAAAAATAATTAGAATAAATATCAAAATGCTCTCCTCGAATATGATACTAGACATACCCAGCTACATTCTAAACGAAAAGTCGATATTCTCGGGCGATGTTTGTGGCTTCCCGAGCCGGGCGGAACTGCAAAGAAAAACGTGGAGACAGTCTCCAGAGCGAAAAGACGCGGTTTTCGGTGCCAGGGACGGGAATTTAGAAAAATGCAGAAAAATAATTAGAATAAATATCAAAATGCTCTCCTCGAATATGATACTAGACATACCCAGCTACATTCTAAACGAAAATTCGATATTCTCGGGCGATGTTTGTGGCTTCCCGAGCCGGGCGGAACTGCAAAGAAAAACGTGGAGACAGTCTCCAGAGCGAAAAGACGCGGTTTTCGGTGCCAGGGACGGGAATTTAGAAAAATGCAGAAAAATAATTAGAATAAATATCAAAATGCTCTCCTCGAATATGATACTAGACATACCCAGCTACATTCTAAACGAAAATTCGATATTCTCGGGCGATGTTTGTGGCTTCCCGAGCCGGGCGGAACTGCAAAGAAAAACGTGGAGACAGTCTCCAGAGCGAAAAGACGCGGGTTTCGGTGCCAGGGACGGGAATTTAGAAAAATACAGAAAAATAATTAGTATAAATATCAAAATGCTCTCCTCGAATATGATACTAGACATACCCAGCTACATTCTAAACGAAAATTCGATATTCTCAGGCGATGTTTGTGGCTTCCCGAGCCGGGTGGAACTGCAAAGAAAAACGTTGGGACTTAGTCTCCAGAGCGAAAAGACGCGGGTTTCGGTGCCAGGGACGGGAATTTAGAAAAATGCAGAAAAATAATTAGAATAAATATCAAAATGCTCTCCTCGAATATGATACTAGACATACCCAGCTACATTCTAAACGAAAATTCGATATTCTCGGGCGATGTTTGTGGCTTCCCGAGCCGGGCGGAACTGCAAAGAAAAACGTTGGGACTTAGTCTCCAGAGCGAAAAGACGCGGGTTTCGGTGCCAGGGACGGGAATTTAGAAAAATACAGAAAAATAATTAGTATAAATATCAAAATGCTCTCCTCGAATATGATACTAGACATACCCAGCTACATTCTAAACGAAAATTCGATATTCTCAGGCGATGTTTGTGGCTTCCCGAGCCGGGTGGAACTGCAAAGAAAAACGTTGGGACTTAGTCTACAGAGCGAAAAGACGCGGGTTTCGGTGCCAGGGACGGGAATTTAGAAAAATACAGAAAAATAATTAGTATAAATATCAAAATGCTCTCCTCGAATATGATACTAGACATACCCAGCTACATTCTAAACGAAAATTCGATATTCTCAGGCGATGTTTGTGGCTTCCCGAGCCGGGTGGAACTGCAAAGAAAAACGTTGGGACTTAGTCTCCAGAGCGAAAAGACGCGGGTTTCGGTGCCAGGGACGGGAATTTAGAAAAATGCAGAAAAATAATTAGAATAAATATCAAAATGCTCTCCTCGAATATGATACTAGACATACCCAGCTACATTCTAAACGAAAATTCGATATTCTCGGGCGATGTTTGTGGCTTCCCGAGCCGGGCGGAACTGCAAAGAAAAACGTTGGGACTTAGTCTCCAGAGCGAAAAGACGCGGGTTTCGGTGCCAGGGACGGGAATTTAGAAAAATACAGAAAAATAATTAGTATAAATATCAAAATGCTCTCCTCGAATATGATACTAGACATACCCAGCTACATTCTAAACGAAAATTCGATATTCTCAGGCGATGTTTGTGGCTTCCCGAGCCGGGCGGAACTGCAAGGAAAAACGTTGGGACTTAGTCTCCAGAGCGAAAAGACGCGGGTTTCGGTGCCAGGGACGGGAATTTAGAAAAATGCAGAAAAATAATTAGAATAAATATCAAAATGCTCTCCTCGAATATGATACTAGACATACCCAGCTACATTCTAAACGAAAATTCGATATTCTCGGGCGATGTTTGTGGCTTCCCGAGCCGGGCGGAACTGCAAAGAAAAACGTTGGGACTTAGTCTCCAGAGCGAAAAGACGCGGGTTTCGGTGCCAGGGACGGGAATTTAGAAAAATACAGAAAAATAATTAGTATAAATATCAAAATGCTCTCCTCGAATATGATACTAGACATACCCAGCTACATTCTAAACGAAAATTCGATATTCTCGGGCGATGTTTGTGGCTTCCCGAGCCGGGCGGAACTGCAAAGAAAAACGTTGGGACTTAGTCTCCAGAGCGAAAAGACGCGGGTTTCGGTGCCAGGGACGGGAATTTAGAAAAATACAGAAAAATAATTAGTATAAATATCAAAATGCTCTCCTCGAATATGATACTAGACATACCCAGCTACATTCTAAACGAAAATTCGATATTCTCAGGCGATGTTTGTGGCTTCCCGAGCCGGGCGGAACTGCAAAGAAAAACGTTGGGACTTAGTCTCCAGAGCGAAAAGACGCGGGTTTCGGTGCCAGGGACGGGAATTTAGAAAAATGCAGAAAAATAATTAGAATAAATATCAAAATGCTCTCCTCGAATATGATACTAGACATACCCAGCTACATTCTAAACGAAAAGTCGATATTCTCGGGCGATGTTTGTGGCTTCCCGAGCCGGGCGGAACTGCAAAGAAAAACGTGGAGACAGTCTCCAGAGCGAAAAGACGCGGTTTTCGGTGCCAGGGACGGGAATTTAGAAAAATGCAGAAAAATAATTAGAATAAATATCAAAATGCTCTCCTCGAATATGATACTAGACATACCCAGCTACATTCTAAACGAAAATTCGATATTCTCGGGCGATGTTTGTGGCTTCCCGAGCCGGGCGGAACTGCAAAGAAAAACGTGGAGACAGTCTCCAGAGCGAAAAGACGCGGTTTTCGGTGCCAGGGACGGGAATTTAGAAAAATGCAGAAAAATAATTAGAATAAATATCAAAATGCTCTCCTCGAATATGATACTAGACATACCCAGCTACATTCTAAACGAAAATTCGATATTCTCGGGCGATGTTTGTGGCTTCCCGAGCCGGGCGGAACTGCAAAGAAAAACGTGGAGACAGTCTCCAGAGCGAAAAGACGCGGGTTTCGGTGCCAGGGACGGGAATTTAGAAAAATACAGAAAAATAATTAGTATAAATATCAAAATGCTCTCCTCGAATATGATACTAGACATACCCAGCTACATTCTAAACGAAAATTCGATATTCTCAGGCGATGTTTGTGGCTTCCCGAGCCGGGTGGAACTGCAAAGAAAAACGTTGGGACTTAGTCTCCAGAGCGAAAAGACGCGGGTTTCGGTGCCAGGGACGGGAATTTAGAAAAATGCAGAAAAATAATTAGAATAAATATCAAAATGCTCTCCTCGAATATGATACTAGACATACCCAGCTACATTCTAAACGAAAATTCGATATTCTCGGGCGATGTTTGTGGCTTCCCGAGCCGGGCGGAACTGCAAAGAAAAACGTTGGGACTTAGTCTCCAGAGCGAAAAGACGCGGGTTTCGGTGCCAGGGACGGGAATTTAGAAAAATACAGAAAAATAATTAGTATAAATATCAAAATGCTCTCCTCGAATATGATACTAGACATACCCAGCTACATTCTAAACGAAAATTCGATATTCTCAGGCGATGTTTGTGGCTTCCCGAGCCGGGTGGAACTGCAAAGAAAAACGTTGGGACTTAGTCTCCAGAGCGAAAAGACGCGGGTTTCGGTGCCAGGGACGGGAATTTAGAAAAATGCAGAAAAATAATTAGAATAAATATCAAAATGCTCTCCTCGAATATGATACTAGACATACCCAGCTACATTCTAAACGAAAATTCGATATTCTCGGGCGATGTTTGTGGCTTCCCGAGCCGGGCGGAACTGCAAAGAAAAACGTTGGGACTTAGTCTCCAGAGCGAAAAGACGCGGGTTTCGGTGCCAGGGACGGGAATTTAGAAAAATACAGAAAAATAATTAGTATAAATATCAAAATGCTCTCCTCGAATATGATACTAGACATACCCAGCTACATTCTAAACGAAAATTCGATATTCTCAGGCGATGTTTGTGGCTTCCCGAGCCGGGCGGAACTGCAAAGAAAAACGTTGGGACTTAGTCTCCAGAGCGAAAAGACGCGGGTTTCGGTGCCAGGGACGGGAATTTAGAAAAATGCAGAAAAATAATTAGAATAAATATCAAAATGCTCTCCTCGAATATGATACTAGACATACCCAGCTACATTCTAAACGAAAATTCGATATTCTCGGGCGATGTTTGTGGCTTCCCGAGCCGGGCGGAACTGCAAAGAAAAACGTTGGGACTTAGTCTCCAGAGCGAAAAGACGCGGGTTTCGGTGCCAGGGACGGGAATTTAGAAAAATACAGAAAAATAATTAGTATAAATATCAAAATGCTCTCCTCGAATATGATACTAGACATACCCAGCTACATTCTAAACGAAAATTCGATATTCTCGGGCGATGTTTGTGGCTTCCCGAGCCGGGCGGAACTGCAAAGAAAAACGTTGGGACTTAGTCTCCAGAGCGAAAAGACGCGGGTTTCGTTGCCAGGGACGGGAATTTAGAAAAATACAGAAAAATAATTAGTATAAATATCAAAATGCTCTCCTCGAATATGATACTAGACATACCCAGCTACATTCTAAACGAAAATTCGATATTCTCAGGCGATGTTTGTGGCTTCCCGAGCCGGGCGGAACTGCAAAGAAAAACGTTGGGACTTAGTCTCCAGAGCGAAAAGACGCGGGTTTCGGTGCCAGGGACGGGAATTTAGAAAAATGCAGAAAAATAATTAGAATAAATATCAAAATGCTCTCCTCGAATATGATACTAGACATACCCAGCTACATTCTAAACGAAAAGTCGATATTCTCGGGCGATGTTTGTGGCTTCCCGAGCCGGGCGGAACTGCAAAGAAAAACGTGGAGACAGTCTCCAGAGCGAAAAGACGCGGTTTTCGGTGCCAGGGACGGGAATTTAGAAAAATGCAGAAAAATAATTAGAATAAATATCAAAATGCTCTCCTCGAATATGATACTAGACATACCCAGCTACATTCTAAACGAAAATTCGATATTCTCGGGCGATGTTTGTGGCTTCCCGAGCCGGGCGGAACTGCAAAGAAAAACGTGGAGACAGTCTCCAGAGCGAAAAGACGCGGGTTTCGGTGCCAGGGACGGGAATTTAGAAAAATGCAGAAAAATAATTAGAATAAATATCAAAATGCTCTCCTCGAATATGATACTAGACATACCCAGCTACATTCTAAACGAAAATTCGATATTCTCGGGCGATGTTTGTGGCTTCCCGAGCCGGGCGGAACTGCAAAGAAAAACGTTGGGACTTAGTCTCCAGAGCGAAAAGACGCGGGTTTCGGTGCCAGGGACGGGAATTTAGAAAAATACAGAAAAATAATTAGTATAAATATCAAAATGCTCTCCTCGAATATGATACTAGACATACCCAGCTACATTCTAAACGAAAATTCGATATTCTCAGGCGATGTTTGTGGCTTCCCGAGCCGGGCGGAACTGCAAAGAAAAACGTTGGGACTTAGTCTCCAGAGCGAAAAGACGCGGGTTTCGGTGCCAGGGACGGGAATTTAGAAAAATGCAGAAAAATAATTAGAATAAATATCAAAATGCTCTCCTCGAATATGATACTAGACATACCCAGCTACATTCTAAACGAAAATTCGATATTCTCGGGCGATGTTTGTGGCTTCCCGAGCCGGGTGGAACTGCAAAGAAAAACGTTGGGACTTAGTCTCCAGAGCGAAAAGACGCGGGTTTCGGTGCCAGGGACGGGAATTTAGAAAAATGCAGAAAAATAATTAGAATAAATATCAAAATGCTCTCCTCGAATATGATACTAGACATACCCAGCTACATTCTAAACGAAAATTCGATATTCTCGGGCGATGTTTGTGGCTTCCCGAGCCGGGCGGAACTGCAAAGAAAAACGTTGGGACTTAGTCTCCAGAGCGAAAAGACGCGGGTTTCGGTGCCAGGGACGGGAATTTAGAAAAATACAGAAATATAATTAGTATAAATATCAAAATGCTCTCCTCGAATATGATACTAGACATACCCAGCTACATTCTAAACGAAAATTCGATATTCTCAGGCGATGTTTGTGGCTTCCCGAGCCGGGTGGAACTGCAAAGAAAAACGTATGGACTTAGTCTCCAGAGCGAAAAGACGCGGGTTTCGGTGCCAGGGACGGGAATTTAGAAAAATACAGAAAAATAATTAGTATAAATATCAAAATGCTCTCCTCGAATATGATACTAGACATACCCAGCTACATTCTAAACGAAAATTCGATATTCTCAGGCGATGTTTGTGGCTTCCCGAGCCGGGCGGAACTGCAAAGAAAAACGTTGGGACTTAGTCTCCAGAGCGAAAAGACGCGGGTTTCGGTGCCAGGGACGGGAATTTAGAAAAATGCAGAAAAATAATTAGAATAAATATCAAAATGCTCTCCTCGAATATGATACTAGACATACCCAGCTACATTCTAAACGAAAATTCGATATTCTCGGGCGATGTTTGTGGCTTCCCGAGCCGGGCGGAACTGCAAAGAAAAACGTGGAGACAGTCTCCAGAGCGAAAAGACGCGGGTTTCGGTGCCAGGGACGGGAATTTAGAAAAATACAGAAAAATAATTAGTATAAATATCAAAATGCTTTCCTCGAATATGATACTAGACATACCCAGCTACATTCTAAACGAAAAGTCGATACTCTCGGGCGATGTTTGTGGCTTCCCGAGCCGGGCGGAACTGCCAAGAAAAACGTGGAGACAGTCTCCAGAGCGAAAAGACGCGGTTTTCGGTGCCAAGGACGGGAATTTAAAAAATGCAGAAAAATAATTAGAATAAATATCAAAATGCTCTCCTCGAATATGATACTAGACATACCCAGCTACATTCTAAACGAAAATTCGATATTCTCGGGCGATGTTTCTGGCTTCCCGAGCCGGGCGGAACTGCCAAGAAAAACGTGGAGACAGTCTCGAGAGCGAAAAGACGCGGTTTTCGGTGCCAAGGACGGGAATTTAGAAAAATACAGAAAAATAATTAGTATAAATATCAAAATGCTCTCCTCGAATATGATACTAGACATACCCAGCTACATTCTAAACGGAAATTCGATATTCTCAGGCGATGTTTCTGGCTTCCCGAGCCGGGCGGAACTGCCAAGAAAAACGTGGGGACTTGGTCTCCAGAGCGAAAAGACGCGGTTTTCGGTGCCAGGGACGGGAATTTAGAAAAATGCAGAAAAATAATTAGTATAAATATCAAAATGCTCTCCTCGAATATGATACTAGACATACCCAGCTACATTCTAAACGAAAATTCGATATTCTCAGGCGATGTTTGTGGCTTCCCGAGCCGGGCGGAACTGCCAAGAAAAACGTGGGGACTTAGTCTCCAGAGCGAAAACACGCGGTTTTCGGTGCCAAGGACGGGAATTTAGAAAAATGCAGAAAAATAATTAGAATAAATATCAAAATGCTCTCCTCGAATATGATACTAGACATACCCAGCTACATTCTAAACGAAAATTCGATATTCTCGGGCGATGTTTCTGGCTTCCCGAGCCGGGCGGAACTGCCAAGAAAAACGTGGGGACAGTCTCGAGAGCGAAAAGACGCGGTTTTCGGTGCCAAGGACGGGAATTTAGAAAAATGCAGAAAAATAATTAGAATAAATATCAAAATGCTCTCCTCGAATATGATACTAGACATACCCAGCTACATTCTAAACGAAAAGTCGATATTCTCGGGCGATGTTTCTGGCTTCCCGAGCCGGGCGGAACTGCCAAGAAAAACGTGGAGACAGTCTCCAGAGCGAAAACACGCGGTTTTCGGTGCCAAGGACGGGAATTTAGAAAAATGCAGAAAAATAATTAGAATAAATATCAAAATGCTCTCCTCGAATATGATACTAGACATACCCAGCTACATTCTAAACGAAAATTCGATATTCTCGGGCGATGTTTCTGGCTTCCCGAGCCGGGCGGAACTGCCAAGAAAAACGTGGAGACAGTCTCCAGAGCGAAAACACGCGGTTTTCGGTGCCAAGGACGGGAATTTAGAAAAATGCAGAAAAATAATTAGAATAAATATCAAAATGCTCTCCTCGAATATGATACTAGACATACCCAGCTACATTCTAAACGAAAATTCGATATTCTCGGGCGATGTTTCTGGCTTCCCGAGCCGGGCGGAACTGCCAAGAAAAACGTGGGGACAGTCTCGAGAGCGAAAAGACGCGGTTTTCGGTGCCAAGGACGGGAATTTAGAAAAATGCAGAAAAATAATTAGAATAAATATCAAAATGCTCTCCTCGAATATGATACTAGACATACCCAGCTACATTCTAAACGAAAAGTCGATATTCTCGGACGATGTTTCTGGCTTCCCGAGCCGGGCGGAACTGCCAAGAAAAACGTGGAGACAGTCTCCAGAGCGAAAACACGCGGTTTTCGGTGCCAAGGACGGGAATTTAGAAAAATGCAGAAAAATAATTAGAATAAATATCAAAATGCTCTCCTCGAATATGATACTAGACATACCCAGCTACATTCTAAACGAAAATTCGATATTCTCGGGCGATGTTTGTGGCTTCCCGAGCCGGGCGGAACTGCAAAGAAAAACGTTGGGACTTAGTCTCCAGAGCGAAAAGACGCGGGTTTCGGTGCCAGGGACGGGAATTTAGAAAAATAC
The DNA here is from genome assembly GCF_016920785.2 of Ixodes scapularis. Lineage (NCBI taxonomy): Eukaryota > Metazoa > Arthropoda > Arachnida > Ixodida > Ixodidae > Ixodes > Ixodes scapularis. The sequence goes on along the minus strand of NW_024610183.1, from coordinate 11,227 downwards.
AGAAAAATAATTAGTATAAATATCAAAATGCTCTCCTCGAATATGATACTAGACATACCCAGCTACATTCTAAACGAAAATTCGATATTCTCAGGCGATGTTTGTGGCTTCCCGAGCCGGGCGGAACTGCAAAGAAAAACGTTGGGACTTAGTCTCCAGAGCGAAAAGACGCGGGTTTCGGTGCCAGGGACGGGAATTTAGAAAAATACAGAAAAATAATTAGTATAAATATCAAAATGCTCTCCTCGAATATGATACTAGACATACCCAGCTACATTCTAAACGAAAATTCGATATTCTCAGGCGATGTTTGTGGCTTCCCGAGCCGGGCGGAACTGCAAAGAAAAACGTTGGGACTTAGTCTCCAGAGCGAAAAGACGCGGGTTTCGGTGCCAGGGACGGGAATTTAGAAAAATGCAGAAAAATAATTAGAATAAATATCAAAATGCTCTCCTCGAATATGATACTAGACATACCCAGCTACATTCTAAACGAAAATTCGATATTCTCGGGCGATGTTTGTGGCTTCCCGAGCCGGGCGGAACTGCAAAGAAAAACGTTGGGACTTAGTCTCCAGAGCGAAAAGACGCGGGTTTCGGTGCCAGGGACGGGAATTTAGAAAAATACAGAAATATAATTAGTATAAATATCAAAATGCTCTCCTCGAATATGATACTAGACATACCCAGCTACATTCTAAACGAAAATTCGATATTCTCAGGCGATGTTTGTGGCTTCCCGAGCCGGGTGGAACTGCAAAGAAAAACGTATGGACTTAGTCTCCAGAGCGAAAAGACGCGGGTTTCGGTGCCAGGGACGGGAATTTAGAAAAATACAGAAAAATAATTAGTATAAATATCAAAATGCTCTCCTCGAATATGATACTAGACATACCCAGCTACATTCTAAACGAAAATTCGATATTCTCAGGCGATGTTTGTGGCTTCCCGAGCCGGGCGGAACTGCAAAGAAAAACGTTGGGACTTAGTCTCCAGAGCGAAAAGACGCGGGTTTCGGTGCCAGGGACGGGAATTTAGAAAAATGCAGAAAAATAATTAGAATAAATATCAAAATGCTCTCCTCGAATATGATACTAGACATACCCAGCTACATTCTAAACGAAAATTCGATATTCTCGGGCGATGTTTGTGGCTTCCCGAGCCGGGCGGAACTGCAAAGAAAAACGTGGAGACAGTCTCCAGAGCGAAAAGACGCGGGTTTCGGTGCCAGGGACGGGAATTTAGAAAAATACAGAAAAATAATTAGTATAAATATCAAAATGCTTTCCTCGAATATGATACTAGACATACCCAGCTACATTCTAAACGAAAAGTCGATACTCTCGGGCGATGTTTGTGGCTTCCCGAGCCGGGCGGAACTGCCAAGAAAAACGTGGAGACAGTCTCCAGAGCGAAAAGACGCGGTTTTCGGTGCCAAGGACGGGAATTTAAAAAATGCAGAAAAATAATTAGAATAAATATCAAAATGCTCTCCTCGAATATGATACTAGACATACCCAGCTACATTCTAAACGAAAATTCGATATTCTCGGGCGATGTTTCTGGCTTCCCGAGCCGGGCGGAACTGCCAAGAAAAACGTGGAGACAGTCTCGAGAGCGAAAAGACGCGGTTTTCGGTGCCAAGGACGGGAATTTAGAAAAATACAGAAAAATAATTAGTATAAATATCAAAATGCTCTCCTCGAATATGATACTAGACATACCCAGCTACATTCTAAACGGAAATTCGATATTCTCAGGCGATGTTTCTGGCTTCCCGAGCCGGGCGGAACTGCCAAGAAAAACGTGGGGACTTGGTCTCCAGAGCGAAAAGACGCGGTTTTCGGTGCCAGGGACGGGAATTTAGAAAAATGCAGAAAAATAATTAGTATAAATATCAAAATGCTCTCCTCGAATATGATACTAGACATACCCAGCTACATTCTAAACGAAAATTCGATATTCTCAGGCGATGTTTGTGGCTTCCCGAGCCGGGCGGAACTGCCAAGAAAAACGTGGGGACTTAGTCTCCAGAGCGAAAACACGCGGTTTTCGGTGCCAAGGACGGGAATTTAGAAAAATGCAGAAAAATAATTAGAATAAATATCAAAATGCTCTCCTCGAATATGATACTAGACATACCCAGCTACATTCTAAACGAAAATTCGATATTCTCGGGCGATGTTTCTGGCTTCCCGAGCCGGGCGGAACTGCCAAGAAAAACGTGGGGACAGTCTCGAGAGCGAAAAGACGCGGTTTTCGGTGCCAAGGACGGGAATTTAGAAAAATGCAGAAAAATAATTAGAATAAATATCAAAATGCTCTCCTCGAATATGATACTAGACATACCCAGCTACATTCTAAACGAAAAGTCGATATTCTCGGGCGATGTTTCTGGCTTCCCGAGCCGGGCGGAACTGCCAAGAAAAACGTGGAGACAGTCTCCAGAGCGAAAACACGCGGTTTTCGGTGCCAAGGACGGGAATTTAGAAAAATGCAGAAAAATAATTAGAATAAATATCAAAATGCTCTCCTCGAATATGATACTAGACATACCCAGCTACATTCTAAACGAAAATTCGATATTCTCGGGCGATGTTTCTGGCTTCCCGAGCCGGGCGGAACTGCCAAGAAAAACGTGGAGACAGTCTCCAGAGCGAAAACACGCGGTTTTCGGTGCCAAGGACGGGAATTTAGAAAAATGCAGAAAAATAATTAGAATAAATATCAAAATGCTCTCCTCGAATATGATACTAGACATACCCAGCTACATTCTAAACGAAAATTCGATATTCTCGGGCGATGTTTCTGGCTTCCCGAGCCGGGCGGAACTGCCAAGAAAAACGTGGGGACAGTCTCGAGAGCGAAAAGACGCGGTTTTCGGTGCCAAGGACGGGAATTTAGAAAAATGCAGAAAAATAATTAGAATAAATATCAAAATGCTCTCCTCGAATATGATACTAGACATACCCAGCTACATTCTAAACGAAAAGTCGATATTCTCGGACGATGTTTCTGGCTTCCCGAGCCGGGCGGAACTGCCAAGAAAAACGTGGAGACAGTCTCCAGAGCGAAAACACGCGGTTTTCGGTGCCAAGGACGGGAATTTAGAAAAATGCAGAAAAATAATTAGAATAAATATCAAAATGCTCTCCTCGAATATGATACTAGACATACCCAGCTACATTCTAAACGAAAATTCGATATTCTCGGGCGATGTTTCTGGCTTCCCGAGCCGGGCGGAACTGCCAAGAAAAACGTGGGGACAGTCTCCAGAGCGAAAACACGCGGTTTTCGGTGCCAAGGACGGGAATTTAGAAAAATGCAGAAAAATAATTAGAATAAATATCAAAATGCTCTCCTCGAATATGATACTAGACATACCCAGCTACATTCTAAACGAAAAGTCGATATTCTCGGACGATGTTTCTGGCTTCCCGAGCCGGGCGGAACTGCCAAGAAAAACGTGGGGACAGTCTCCAGAGCGAAAACACGCGGTTTTCGGTGCCAAGGACGGGAATTTAGAAAAATGCAGAAAAATAATTAGAATAAATATCAAAATGCTCTCCTCGAATATGATACTAGACATACCCAGCTACATTCTAAACGAAAATTCGATATTCTCGGGCGATGTTTCTGGCTTCCCGAGCCGGGCGGAACTGCCAAGAAAAACGTGGAGACAGTCTCCAGAGCGAAAACACGCGGTTTTCGGTGCCAAGGACGGGAATTTAGAAAAATGCAGAAAAATAATTAGAATAAATATCAAAATGCTCTCCTCGAATATGATACTAGACATACCCAGCTACATTCTAAACGAAAATTCGATATTCTCGGGCGATGTTTCTGGCTTCCCGAGCCGGGCGGAACTGCCAAGAAAAACGTGGGGACAGTCTCCAGAGCGAAAACACGCGGTTTTCGGTGCCAAGGACGGGAATTTAGAAAAATGCAGAAAAATAATTAGAATAAATATCAAAATGCTCTCCTCGAATATGATACTAGACATACCCAGCTACATTCTAAACGAAAAGTCGATATTCTCGGACGATGTTTCTGGCTTCCCGAGCCGGGCGGAACTGCCAAGAAAAACGTGGGGACAGTCTCCAGAGCGAAAACACGCGGTTTTCGGTGCCAAGGACGGGAATTTAGAAAAATGCAGAAAAATAATTAGAATAAATATCAAAATGCTCTCCTCGAATATGATACTAGACATACCCAGCTACATTCTAAACGAAAAGTCGATATTCTCGGGCGATGTTTCTGGCTTCCCGAGCCGGGCGGAACTGCCAAGAAAAACGTGGAGACAGTCTCCAGAGCGAAAACACGCGGTTTTCGGTGCCAAGGACGGGAATTTAGAAAAATGCAGAAAAATAATTAGAATAAATATCAAAATGCTCTCCTCGAATATGATACTAGACATACCCAGCTACATTCTAAACGAAAAGTCGATATTCTCGGGCGATGTTTCTGGCTTCCCGAGCCGGGCGGAACTGCCAAGAAAAACGTGGAGACAGTCTCCAGAGCGAAAACACGCGGTTTTCGGTGCCAAGGACGGGAATTTAGAAAAATGCAGAAAAATAATTAGAATAAATATCAAAATGCTCTCCTCGAATATGATACTAGACATACCCAGCTACATTCTAAACGAAAATTCGATATTCTCGGGCGATGTTTCTGGCTTCCCGAGCCGGGCGGAACTGCCAAGAAAAACGTGGGGACAGTCTTGAGAGCGAAAAGACGCGGTTTTCGGTGCCAAGGACGGGAATTTAGAAAAATGCAGAAAAATAATTAGAATAAATATCAAAATGCTCTCCTCGAATATGATACTAGACATACCCAGCTACATTCTAAACGAAAAGTCGATATTCTCGGGCGATGTTTCTGGCTTCCCGAGCCGGGCGGAACTGCCAAGAAAAACGTGGAGACAGTCTCGAGAGCGAAAAGACGCGGTTTTCGGTGCCAAGGACGGGAATTTAGAAAAATGCAGAAAAATAATTAGAATAAATATCAAAATGCTCTCCTCGAATATGATACTAGACATACCCAGCTACATTCTAAACGGAAATTCGATATTCTCAGGCGATGTTTCTGGCTTCCCGAGCCGGGCGGAACTGCCAAGAAAAACGTGGGGACTTGGTCTCCAGATCGAAAAGACGCGGTTTTCGGTGCCAGGGACGGGAATTTAGAAAAATGCTGAAAAATAATTAGTATAAATATCAAAATGCTTTCCTCGAATATGATACTAGACATACCCAGCTACATTCTAAACGAAAATTCTATATTCTCAGGCGATGTTTCTGGCTTCCCGAGCCGGGCGGAACTGCCAAGAAAAACGTTGGGACTTGGTCTCGAGAGCGAAAAGACGCGGTTTTCGGTGCCAAGGACGGGAATTTAGAAAAATACAGAAAAATAATTAGTATAAATATCAAAATGCTCTCCTCGAATATGATACTAGACATACCCAGCTACATTCTAAACGGAAATTCGATATTCTCAGGCGATGTTTCTGGCTTCCCGAGCCGGGCGGAACTGCCAAGAAAAACGTGGGGACTTGGTCTCCAGAGCGAAAAGACGCGGTTTTCGGTGCCAGGGACGGGAATTTAGAAAAATGCTGAAAAATAATTAGTATAAATATCAAAATGCTTTCCTCGAATATGATACTAGACATACCCAGCTACATTCTAAACGAAAATTCGATATTCTCAGGCGATGTTTCTGGCTTCCCGAGCCGGGCGGAACTGCCAAGAAAAACGTTGGGACTTGGTCTCGAGAGCGAAAAGACGCGGTTTTCGGTGCCAGAGACGGGAATTTAGAAAAATGCAGAAAAATAATTAGAATAAATATCAAAATGCTCTCCTCGAATATGATACTAGACATACCCAGCTACATTCTAAACGAAAATTCGATATTCTCAGGCGATGTTTCTGGCTTCCCGAGCCGGGCGGAACTGCCAAGAAAAACGTGGGGACTTAGTCTCCAGAGCGAAAAGACGCGGGTTTCGGTGCCAGGGACGGGAATTTAGAAAAATACAGAAAAATAATTAGTATAAATATCAAAATGCTCTCCTCGAATATGATACTAGACATACCCAGCTACATTCTAAACGAAAATTCGATATTCTCAGGCGATGTTTGTGGCTTCCCGAGCCGGGTGGAACTGCCAAGAAAAACGTGGGGACTTAGTCTCCAGAGCGAAAAGACGCGGGTTTCGGTGCCAGGGACGGGAATTTAGAAAAATACAGAAAAATAATTAGTATAAATATCAAAATGCTCTCCTCGAATATGATACTAGACATACCCAGCTACATTCTAAACGAAAATTCGATATTCTCAGGCGATGTTTGTGGCTTCCCGAGCCGGGTGGAACTGCCAAGAAAAACGTGGGGACTTAGTCTCCAGAGCGAAAAGACGCGGGTTTCGGTGCCAGGGACGGGAATTTAGAAAAATACAGAAAAATAATTAGTATAAATATCAAAATGCTCTCCTCGAATATGATACTAGACATACCCAGCTACATTCTAAACGAAAATTCGACATTCTCAGGCGATGTTTGTGGCTTCCCGAGCCGGGTGGAACTGCCAAGAAAAACGTGGGGACTTAGTCTCCAGAGCGAAAAGACGCGGTTTTCGGTGCCAGGGACGGGCATTTAGAAAAATACAGAAAAATAATTAGTATAAATATCAAAATGCTCTCCTCGAATATGATACTAGACATACCCAGCTACATTCTAAACGAAAATTCGATATTCTCAGGCGATGTTTGTGGCTTCCCGAGCCGGGTGGAACTGCCAAGAAAAACGTGGGGACTTAGTCTCCAGAGCGAAAAGACGCGGGTTTCGGTGCCAGGGACGGGAATTTAGAAAAATACAGAAAAATAATTAGTATAAATATCAAAATGCTCTCCTCGAATATGATACTAGACATACCCAGCTACATTCTAAACGAAAATTCGATATTCTCAGGCGATGTTTGTGGCTTCCCGAGCCGGGTGGAACTGCCAAGAAAAACGTGGGGACTTAGTCTCCAGAGCGAAAAGACGCGGGTTTCGGTGCCAGGGACGGGAATTTAGAAAAATACAGAAAAATAATTAGTATAAATATCAAAATGCTCTCCTCGAATATGATACTAGACATACCCAGCTACATTCTAAACGAAAATTCGATATTCTCAGGCGATGTTTGTGGCTTCCCGAGCCGGGTGGAACTGCCAAGAAAAACGTGGGGACTTAGTCTCCAGAGCGAAAAGACGCGGGTTTCGGTGCCAGGGACGGGAATTTAGAAAAATACAGAAAAATAATTAGTATAAATATCAAAATGCTCTCCTCGAATATGATACTAGACATACCCAGCTACATTCTAAACGAAAATTCGATATTCTCAGGCGATGTTTGTGGCTTCCCGAGCCGGGTGGAACTGCCAAGAAAAACGTGGGGACTTAGTCTCCAGAGCGAAAAGACGCGGGTTTCGGTGCCAGGGACGGGAATTTAGAAAAATACAGAAAAATAATTAGTATAAATATCAAAATGCTCTCCTCGAATATGATACTAGACATACCCAGCTACATTCTAAACGAAAATGCGATATTCTCAGGCGATGTTTGTGGCTTCCCGAGCCGGGTGGAACTGCCAAGAAAAACGTGGGGACTTAGTCTCCAGAGCGAAAAGACGCGGTTTTCGGTGCCAGGGACGGGAATTTAGAAAAATACAGAAAAATAATTAGTATAAATATCAAAATGCTCTCCTCGAATATGATACTAGACATACCCAGCTACATTCTAAACGAAAATTCGATATTCTCAGGCGATGTTTGTGGCTTCCCGAGCCGGGTGGAACTGCCAAGAAAAACGTGGGGACTTAGTCTCCAGAGCGAAAAGACGCGGGTTTCGGTGCCAGGGACGGGAATTTTGAAAAATACAGAAAAATAATTAGTATAAATATCAAAATGCTCTCCTCGAATATGATACTAGACATACCCAGCTACATTCTAAACGAAAATTCGATATTCTCAGGCGATGTTTGTGGCTTCCCGAGCCGGGTGGAACTGCCAAGAAAAACGTGGGGACTTAGTCTCCAGAGCGAAAAGACGCGGTTTTCGGTGCCAGGGACGGGAATTTAGAAAAATACAGAAAAATAATTAGTATAAATATCAAAATGCTCTCCTCGAATATGATACTAGACATACCCAGCTACATTCTAAACGAAAATTCGATATTCTCAGGCGATGTTTGTGGCTTCCCGAGCCGGGTGGAACTGCCAAGAAAAACGTGGGGACTTAGTCTCCAGAGCGAAAAGACGCGGGTTTCGGTGCCAGGGACGGGAATTTAGAAAAATACAGAAAAATAATTAGTATAAATATCAAAATGCTCTCCTCGAATATGATACTAGACATACCCAGCTACATTCTAAACGAAAATTCGATATTCTCAGGCGATGTTTGTGGCTTCCCGAGCCGGGTGGAACTGCCAAGAAAAACGTGGGGACTTAGTCTCCAGAGCGAAAAGACGCGGGTTTCGGTGCCAGGGACGGGAATTTAGAAAAATACAGAAAAATAATTAGTATAAATATCAAAATGCTCTCCTCGAATATGATACTAGACATACCCAGCTACATTCTAAACGAAAATTCGATATTCTCAGGCGATGTTTGTGGCTTCCCGAGCCGGGTGGAACTGCCAAGAAAAACGTGGGGACTTAGTCTCCAGAGCGAAAAGACGCGGGTTTCGGTGCCAGGGACGGGAATTTAGAAAAATACAGAAAAATAATTAGTATAAATATCAAAATGCTCTCCTCGAATATGATACTAGACATACCCAGCTACATTCTAAACGAAAATGCGATATTCTCAGGCGATGTTTGTGGCTTCCCGAGCCGGGTGGAACTGCCAAGAAAAACGTGGGGACTTAGTCTCCAGAGCGAAAAGACGCGGTTTTCGGTGCCAGGGACGGGAATTTAGAAAAATACAGAAAAATAATTAGTATAAATATCAAAATGCTCTCCTCGAATATGATACTAGACATACCCAGCTACATTCTAAACGAAAATTCGATATTCTCAGGCGATGTTTGTGGCTTCCCGAGCCGGGTGGAACTGCCAAGAAAAACGTGGGGACTTAGTCTCCAGAGCGAAAAGACGCGGGTTTCGGTGCCAGGGACGGGAATTTAGAAAAATACAGAAAAATAATTAGTATAAATATCAAAATGCTCTCCTCGAATATGATACTAGACATACCCAGCTACATTCTAAACGAAAATTCGATATTCTCAGGCGATGTTTGTGGCTTCCCGAGCCGGGTGGAACTGCCAAGAAAAACGTGGGGACTTAGTCTCCAGAGCGAAAAGACGCGGTTTTCGGTGCCAGGGACGGGAATTTAGAAAAATACAGAAAAATAATTAGTATAAATATCAAAATGCTCTCCTCGAATATGATACTAGACATACCCAGCTACATTCTAAACGAAAATTCGATATTCTCAGGCGATGTTTGTGGCTTCCCGAGCCGGGTGGAACTGCCAAGAAAAACGTGGGGACTTAGTCTCCAGAGCGAAAAGACGCGGGTTTCGGTGCCAGGGACGGGAATTTAGAAAAATACAGAAAAATAATTAGTATAAATATCAAAATGCTCTCCTCGAATATGATACTAGACATACCCAGCTACATTCTAAACGAAAATTCGATATTCTCAGGCGATGTTTGTGGCTTCCCGAGCCGGGTGGAACTGCCAAGAAAAACGTGGGGACTTAGTCTCCAGAGCGAAAAGACGCGGTTTTCGGTGCCAGGGACGGGCATTTAGAAAAATACAGAAAAATAATTAGTATAAATATCAAAATGCTCTCCTCGAATATGATACTAGACATACCCAGCTACATTCTAAACGAAAATTCGATATTCTCAGGCGATGTTTGTGGCTTCCCGAGCCGGGTGGAACTGCCAAGAAAAACGTGGGGACTTAGTCTCCAGAGCGAAAAGACGCGGGTTTCGGTGCCAGGGACGGGAATTTAGAAAAATACAGAAAAATAATTAGTATAAATATCAAAATGCTCTCCTCGAATATGATACTAGACATACCCAGCTACATTCTAAACGAAAATTCGATATTCTCAGGCGATGTTTGTGGCTTCCCGAGCCGGGTGGAACTGCCAAGAAAAACGTGGGGACTTAGTCTCCAGAGCGAAAAGACGCGGGTTTCGGTGCCAGGGACGGGAATTTAGAAAAATACAGAAAAATAATTAGTATAAATATCAAAATGCTCTCCTCGAATATGATACTAGACATACCCAGCTACATTCTAAACGAAAATTCGATATTCTCAGGCGATGTTTGTGGCTTCCCGAGCCGGGTGGAACTGCCAAGAAAAACGTGGGGACTTAGTCTCCAGAGCGAAAAGACGCGGGTTTCGGTGCCAGGGACGGGAATTTAGAAAAATACAGAAAAATAATTAGTATAAATATCAAAATGCTCTCCTCGAATATGATACTAGACATACCCAGCTACATTCTAAACGAAAATGCGATATTCTCAGGCGATGTTTGTGGCTTCCCGAGCCGGGTGGAACTGCCAAGAAAAACGTGGGGACTTAGTCTCCAGAGCGAAAAGACGCGGTTTTCGGTGCCAGGGACGGGAATTTAGAAAAATACAGAAAAATAATTAGTATAAATATCAAAATGCTCTCCTCGAATATGATACTAGACATACCCAGCTACATTCTAAACGAAAATTCGATATTCTCAGGCGATGTTTGTGGCTTCCTGAGCCGGGCGGAACTGCCAAGAAAAACGTTGGGACTTGGTCTCGAGAGCGAAAAGACGCGGTTTTCGGTGCCAGGGACGGGAATTTAGAAAAATGCTGAAAAATAATTAGTATAAATATCAAAATGCTTTCCTCGAATATGATACTAGACATACCCAGCTACATTCTAAACGAGAAGTCGATAATCTCAGGCGATGTTTGTGGCTTCCTGAGCCGGGCGGAACTGCCAAGAAAAACGTTGGGACTTGGTCTCGAGAGCGAAAAGACGCGGTTTTCGGTGCCAAGGACGGGAATTTAGAAAAACACAGAAAAATAATTAGTATAAATATCAAAATGCTCTCCTCGAATATGATACTAGACATACCCAGCTACATTCTAAACGGAAATTCGATAATCTCAGGCGATGTTTGTGGCTTCCCGAGCCGGGCGGAACTGCCAAGAAAAACGTTGGGACTTAGTCTCCAGAGCGAAAAGACGCGGTTTTCGGTGCC